>NC_141624.1:9998669-10098669 GCF_047967505.1 Dipteris shenzhenensis
CTGCTTCTCCACATCTTCTCCTTCTCTACACTCCTTTACTCATGGCACCATTCGAGGACGTCTCCAACAAGTACCAGTTTCACTTAGAGTTGGAAGCATCTCGACCTTTGGGCAGAAGAGTCCTTGTATCCTTTAGATCCTGCCAACCAAAAGAGCCCTCCTTTCCATACAATGCATGAGCTAGTTCAGTTTGTTGGAAATGGACATGCAGGGTTGCTTGGTTATTTCAATCCGTTAAACAATGCTAAATCTCAATGGCTATGCAAGCAAGCGAGATGCACAGAGCCCAAGCAGAGTTGCTAGCACATTTATGAAATAGCACCATTGTTGCAATGCATAACTCTATGCAAGATCTTCAAAGAAAGGACCAGGATCTTGATGATAAAGCCAAAGCATTGGACTTGGAGCGACATAAATTAGAAGAGTCACTATGTAAGCTAGCTGAAGGCTTGGAAAGATCTATATACAATCTAGTTCGATGAGCCATAGAGAAGGAATGAGAGAAGGCAGAAGAACGAGTGCAAAAGATGAAAGAAACACCTTTGGGATTTAAGGAGAGGAAAAGAAGGTACTTACATAACATGGATGCATTGGCACCCATTGGTGGTACTAGAAAGAGGAGAGTTCAGGCTACAAGGTTGGTTATCAAATGTTCCAATGAAATTACACTCTTTTGTGCTACACTGTTTGTGACTAAGTTTTTCTTGTATTCTTCTTTAGGAACTTCATGGAAGATGTGATGGGAAGAACAGATGGGGATGATATTGATTGTTCATATGCTCTAGCTAGTTTATTAAAGTCAAGCGATGTCATTGGGATACTAAGGGACCCAAGACACACGTGCCTACATGCGCAAGTTGCTGAAGAGGTGATGAAGGACTTCAAGGATATTGTGGATGCAAAGGAGATGCTTGAGGCTTGTGATACTACCGGTGTAAGTTGTGAAGCTTACACATCTATTTTCAAAATTTTCAAGTTTTCTATTTTGGGAAAGTATAAGAAGTCTACAATGCCCCTACCCACACCTTCATGCATGGCGAGAAACAAACGAACGTGCAAGAGAAATGCTTGGCGAGTACCATTGTGTAAGGGGCACAATGACTTGGAAGAGTAAAAAGAAATTTGGCTTGCAAACCTTTGAGATGAATGCTTTCAACAATGTCTACTTAGATGTTGGGAAACTACAACAAGCAATGGTCAAATTCTATGGCATGAGAGAAGAGGGTACGAGGAAATCCATTATAGCATTGCACTTTACTTAGTTCATTTACTATATCATGTTTATCCTAACGATTTCTCTCTTTTGTTGTACAGATTGCAATGGAAAACTCATATTTGTCATCAAAATGGGTGAAGCTCAATTGGTGAAAGAACACAAGTTAGAGAGAGTGAGCATCTGCATTATGAATAAAGTCTTAGCCTTTGTTCAAGGGAACAAAGAAGTAAAGCAAGATTTCTCAGTGCAATTAGAGAAAGATATATGGTGGCTTGCAGCATTTGAGACTCCAAAAGAGTGCTATGAGACATTGAAGTGGGTTCTAGATAGAACAGGAATCCCATCGACGATGATCCAAAGACAAAAGGAAGGGCAAACATTGATAGTTGATGGCCATGGAACATTTCTAGTGGAATGGCATCTTGTTGGTGATTTGAAAACCCTCAAGTGCTTGCATGTGTTTGCAACGTAAGTAAGGGAGGGGCGTGTTTAGAACAGCTTCCTATATATATAGAGACATGCATATATGGTCGATCCTCTTGTTTCTAATGTACTTAGAAACAAGAAAAAGACCATAGATGATGTTTGCAAGTGGTTGCAACCTATTGAATTGACTGAGGCATGAGCTATCATTACTGCATATCACTTAAAGTGAGAATTATTAACTAGAAAAGAAATCAAAGCATGAGTTCTGATGCTAGGCATGGCGACACTCGAGTGCCATAGAGGAAAAGGGAACATGAGGGGAGAAGCATTACCATGGGTGGGGAAAAGGGATTAAGAGAGGTGGGAATAAAGAGGGGGACTATAGCACAAGGGGGAAGGGAGAGGGGGAAGAGTAGCAAGTACATGATGGGAGGTGGAATGTAGAGATGGAGACATTAAGGGGAGAGAGTCATGCTTTATTTGAAAGGAAGGATGGGGAGGAAATCAAAAGCTAGGTGGCTTTACAAGAATGAGCGTGTCCCATCAAAGCATAGCCCCCTCCTTTTATAGCCAAGAGAGGGGGTCTCTCCCAATAAATGCATCCTCCCACATGCATGGTGTGTGTGGAGGAATCTCCCATGTGGGCTAGGTGGGTACGCACTCTTAATTGTATGCGACAACCCTTTGCCTCATTTTTCCACATAAATCGAGCATAAATCAAACCCCATATCCCAAGTCTAAGATACTCCCTTGGTCTCTCCCCAATTTTATAATACGTTCAAACATCTAGGAGGACAAGTGGAGGGTTGGCACAAGGAGTCTTGCCACCCCATCGTACTTTCCCCATTATTTAACTTCCTATCTACACCCCCCCCACATGGGCCTATCCTACATGGATGGAATAATCCAATATAATATCCATCTCCACCTATTTTATGTTACTTTTCCGATCGTCCTTGGGCCATGTCTCACTAAATGCAGGCATAGGACCACCTAGGTGGAGGGGTGGCACATGGAGGAACCATGCCACCTTAACATTTTATAATATTACTACCATGGATTATGTACAACACACCTTATGGATCCTCTTACATGGAAGGGTGGAACATGGTCATGCCCTACCACCTCAACCGTAGGCCTATGCACACCATATTGTATTATACTATTGCCACACATACAAGCACACACACATATTTATGCCTTTTACCTTGGTCAAATTTATCCATAACAATTCCCCCCCCCAGGTAGGGAATGCACAACATTTCCATGCCTGGGACCATCATGCACAAAGAAGGGCTTGAGATAATGCTTGTTGATCACCTTCTTGCCATATGGCTCATGTAGCTCCTGAACTTGTACAGACCCATTGCTACATTCCTTGATGACATCCTTTTGGTGGTTCAATCTATTATCAAAGCATAGCACAACATCCCCTTTAGCAAAGTGTCTTTCCCATCCCTTGTAAATCTTAGCATCCAAGCGAGCCTTTTGTTGGTTCTTTTGGATCTCTGTTTGATGTAGTGCAAGGCATCAGGTTTCATCTAAATTCTCAAGTTGTACCAACCTATCCTCTACATGTTCATCTTCAATAATCTGTTCTTGTGCGAATCTCACCAGAATCTCTATCTCTAGTGGTAAAACTGCCTCAGTGCCGTACACCAACTCAAAAGGAGTGTGACCTGTAGACGTTTTATGGGTGATGTTGTAAGCCCATACAGCTTCAATGACCTTCTGATCCCACTGGCTCCTATTCCAAGTGGCCATTTTTCCCATGGATTTACAAAGGAGGCCGTTGGTCCACTCGATTTGTCCCATGGATGCTGGATAATAGATGGTAGAAGTGGGAGCAGGAGATGCATTAAAAGACGAGGACTGGAGAAGATTTGACTTTCTTGGCTGGATCAAAGAAGGTAAGGGTAAGGATTCTAGTAACCCATCTTCTTCTGATGATAAAAAGAGAAAGAAGAAGATCAAGTGCTTCTATTGCAACAAGGTAGGGCACAAGTAGAATGAGTGCCAGAAGAAGATTGCAGATGACAAGAACAGAGTAAAAAAGAGTCCAGCAACAGTGCGCAGGTAGTACCAGTAGAGCTATTCGTAGCAATTGAGGAGATTTGTACAGAGTCAGTTTATGTACCTGCAGATGAACCTTGGATTATTGACAATGGTTCATCATGCCACATGACCAGTCAGAAGGATTGGTATACCTCTCTACATCCGACATCCTAGTAGTAGTCGGGAATGATGCAAAATGTCTAGCAAAAGGAAAAGGTATGATTGCTCTCAAGTCAGATGGAGTTAAACAGTTGTACGATGTTCTTTATGTGCCAGATATCAAGAGGGACTTGTTATCCATTTCTTCAATCACAGATGAGGACCTCAAAGCTCACTTCAATAAGAATGGTGCATAGATTTTGGATCTTCAAGGGAAGGTCATTGGTAAAGGTACACGGCGCAATAACATCTACGAACTCTCAACTTTCAGTGCTCGAGCCGATGTGAGCAAGACTAAACTGTGGCATGAGAGGTTTGGTCATCTAAACCTTAGTTCTTTAAAGGAGATGCATAAAGGTGGAATGATTGTAGACCTACCAGCAATTATAGATCTGCCTGATGTATGTGAAGCTTGCATGATGGGCAAGCAGCATTGGCAGACCTTTCCTAAAGAGGCCAGTAGGGCAAAGGCTCCTCTAAAGCTCATTCACATAGACCTCTACGGAAAGATGGAGATGGAAGCTTTGGGTGGGTTCCTACTACTTCATGACGCTGATCGATGACTACAGTAGAAGGATATGGATATACTTCCTGAAGACTAAAGATGAGGCTTTTAGTAAGTTCAAAGAATGGCATGTAATGGTCGAGAAAGAAATGGGGAGGAAGGTGAAGAATTTGAGTTCAGACAGAGGTGGTGAGTTTACATCAAGTGAATTTGAAAGTTACTACAAAAGTCACGGGATCAAGAGGCGAAAACCCCTACCACATACATCACAACAAAATGGAGTAGCAGAGTGCAAGATGTGCATCATCTACGAAATGGGCAGGAGTATGATGAAAGGGAAAAATTTGCCAATGACTTTCTGGGCTGAAGCATGTAACACGGCAGTTTACATTCTGAATCATAGTTACATGAAGGTTGTGAACGAAATGACTCCACTGTAGGCATTTTCTGGTAAGAAACCTTCAACTGCACATTTTAGAGTTTTTGGATGTGACTGTTTTGTGGATGTCCCTGATGCTAATAGGACCAAATGGGAACCGAAGAGCGGAAAGTGTATTTTCTTGGGCTACAGTGAAGAGGCGAAGGGTTACCATCTCCATAATCCTGTTACCAAGAAGGTAATAGTAAGTCGCGATGTGGTCTTCTCAGAACAGCCGCATCAATTAGAGGTAGATGCTTCCTTCCCAGACAACTTCCCAGACAACCAAGACTAGGATATCCATCCAGTACAACCACCAACAGCAGACCAAACTCCCCCAATGGTGCTTGGGAGGATTCAAGTCAAAGAAGAGGAAGAAGAGCCTATAGAACCACAATGGCAACGGCCATTCCTGAAGTGGGTAAAGCAACTTTTGGATGGCAGAGAATCTCTAGCCATTGAGGAGGAACCATCTGAACACTGCCGGTCCAAGAGATTAGAGGAGTAAAGAAGGGCACAAGTACACTTGGTCAACTACGCTTTGATGATAGAGGTGATCCATGCTGAAGAACCCAAGTGTCTTGAAGAAGCACAGGGTGATGATAGGTGGATGGAGGCTATGCAGTCAGAGTATGGCTCCATAATGAAGAACAACACTTGGGACCTTGTGGATTGACCACCAAAACACAAAGTAATTGGCACCAAGTGGGTGTACAAGACCAAGTACAAGTTCGACTTTGATTGTCAGGATACTTTTTCTCCCACAGCTCGACTAACCACAATTCGCAGTGTTTTGGCTTTAGAAATACAGGAAAGTTGGCCCATGTTTCAGATGGATGTAAAATACGCCTTTCTAAATGGAGATCTCAAGGAGAAGGTATACGTGGAACAACCACTAGGTTTTGTGATCCCCGGTTTAGAAGGTAAAGTTTGTAAACTAAAGAAGGCACTTTACGAGCTGAAACAAGGCCCACGAGCATGGTACCAGTGGATTGATGCCTACTTTCTACAAAATGGGTTTAGGAGAGCACATCTGATGCAAATTTGTATATCTACAGAAAAGGAGGCAGGTGTATGATCGTGGTCCTTTATGTGGATGACCTTGTCATAATAGGAAACCATGAAGAAAAGATCTCGCAGATAAAGCAATTGCTAGGAAGAGAGTTTGAAATGACAGACCTCGGATTGATGCATTTCTGTTTGGGGATTGAAGTTTGGCAAGAGCCAAAACATATCTTCATCTCACAGCTGAAGTATACTGGAGAGATGCTGAAGGCATTTGGCATGGCTGAGTGCAAGACAATTGGCACCCCTATGGAGAATGACATGAAGCTCTCAAATGAGGATTCATCACCACTGGTGGACAAAGCGAAGTACAGAAGGCTTGTGGGCAGTTTGATTTACTTGTGCAACACGCGGCTGGACATCAGCTTTGCGACTGGTGTACTAAGTAGGTTTTCCAATAAGCCCCGGGAGAACCATTGGAGGGCAAGGATGTGGGTGTTGAAATACATCAAAGGCACACTTGATTATGGCATCACCTAAACCAAGGGCAACACTTTGACCAAATTCTGTGACTCAGATTGGGATAGGAGACATGGACAGTAGGAGATCAGTGACAGGTTACTATTTCTCACTTGGATCTAGAGCTGTGTCATGAGTCAGCAAGAAGCAACCCACAGTTGCTCTTTCTTCTACCGAGGCTGAGTACAAAAAAATCAGCATGTTTTGCTTCTTGTGAGGTAGTGTGGTTGAGGAGGATTTTAGGGGACATGGGTGCAGTGCAAAACAAGCCTACACAGTTATCATGTGGTGACAATCAGAGTTCCATGGCAATTACAAAGAACCCTGTGTTCCACGCTCACACAAAACACATTGAGATTCAATATCACTTTGTACGCAAGCTCATAATGGATGGAGAGGTCAACTTGGTATACTATCCGACTACAGAGAATGCTGCGGACATCTTCATGAAGGCTCTTGGAAGAGACTTGCTAGAGAGGAATCTTCATCGACTTGGCATTGGGCTGAAAAAGTAGTTCACTTACGGGTGGACATTGAGGGGGGGTGTTAGATATCAATGCTCCACTCTCATGTAACTACGTAGGAACTGGCTAACTCTACTTGTAAGCCCCCCATATGAGGAGAAGGCATTTGATAGCTCAGTTATCCGGTAGGTCCTGGTTTGTTGGACACCAAATGGGGGCCATGTGTGGCCTGATGGCTGGACAGCTTCAAATAGAGTTGGCACATTGCCAACTAGGCTACATGCAAGTGTGAGAAGGCATCCCATGACTAACTGCATTGAGGGTGGATGGAGCATTTCCCGGGGCAGCCCACTCTCAAGTTGCGAGGCCTGTTTGGAGCCCCAGATGATGATCCTGAATGGGCCGAACGGTGACCATAGGTTAGTTGCTTTATTATGCACCACAGTTCTAATGTGTGGTCGGTGTCCTATTTTGGGATCGACCTCCAGTCAGCCATTTTGGGCCGACTGGTCGGTCTCCCAATTGGGTCTAATCGACTATGAGTGGTGGCTAAATAAGAGCAAGCCCGTGAAGCCCATCATCATCACTAGCTACAACAACCATGATTCCTTAGCATCCAGCCTCCGTCCTCTACTGTTTCCAGCATGCCATCGAAGCTTCTCACACAGGAGTGCATGGCTGGGAGGCAGCCCATCTATTGTATCAATTTTATAGTAATCAAATTTTTGATTCTCCATACTATCTGCTTTTCTCTCTTGCATACGAGATCATGTTATCTGTTGAGCACAGATGTATTGTTTTCTTACAGATGTTGCCTAGGACATAAATCCTTCCTACCAAAGAATTGACATGGTTCACAAGTTGTGCAATATATAATGACATCCTTGAACAAGGTCAGCCAATAGTACCCAGCATGTAAAATCTTCTTAGCTATATAGTCACTGGCATAATGGCCTCCACAAAATCCATCATGATAATGCTTCAATAGCTTAGGTACTTCATCTATATCAATGGCCCATCTTAGTACCCCATCCATGCCTTGATGTTACAACACCCCATCAAAGAGAGTGTAGCGCCTACTATCTCTACGGATCTTCTTTCTCTCATAGCTAGTACTTTCTGGAGGAAAGGAGAAAGCGGTCAAAATTTGTAGATACCACCATACCATGGATCCCCAACTTCTATGGCAGCTACAAGGGTTACATCGAGCCACTCCTCTAAATCAATCAAAGCATTCTTCAAGTTGGAACAACCCCCTTTTACAATTTAGAAAGAAAAATCATATTCTTGTAAAACTGCCAACCATTCTAATGGCCTATCAGTCCATGGGATTTTGTGATTGAAGAACCTGTTTTGCAAGACCATTGCTAGAGATTATAATGAAGGACTTTCTAGCCACATAATGCTTAAATTTCTCAATGCAAAACACCAAAGACAAGGCATGCTTGTCAGCCTCAGAGTAGCATCATTTAGTTTTGAACAATTGTCGAGAAGCAAATTGGATGGGATACGTGAACCGATCCTACCCTTGCTGGAGAAGAATACCTGCTAGCATGTGCTCACCAAACCCAGGATTGATATAGAAAGTCTTTGATCAATCAAGATTGCATAGAATGGGTTCTGAAGTCAGAGCACTCTTGATTTGTACAAACCCATGATCACAATCCTCATCCCAAGAGAAATCAACCCCATTTTTTAATAGCGTAGTCATGGGTCGCATCAAAGCAGCATATTGATCAATAAAATGGTGATAGTATCCTACTAGATTGACAAATGAGCATATCTAATGTTTGGTTGTTAGTGGGGAGAGCTTGAGGATAGCTTCTACCTTCGCAGGGTTAGGCTTGACACCCTCGGATGAGACAATATGTCCCAGTAACCTCCCTATTGAGATATCGAGCTCCACTCGTGATATGCTAAGGTGACTGTTGTGCATTTATGTCACCGACTTGTTAGCTGTAGATGCGGTTGGTACACCACCCATGAATAATAGCTAGATGATAGCTATCTTTATGTACTCTAGTTAGTGGCTCAGTTAGTATGTCACCTAGGTTAGTTGAGTTTGGCTTGAGACCCACATATAGGGTTCATCTATTCCTTTTTGTAAGAGAGAGAGTTTTTTGGCTTTCACAACTAAGAAGAGGAAAATTGTCTTTAGCCTCCACCTTTGTGTGTATTCCCCCATTGTGTATGTGAGAAAGCTACAAGTGAGACTCCTTACCTCTCTCCCACTCTCTTCACATGGTATCAGAGCTCGGTTCGTGGTAAGGAGTTCAAGGAAGCAAACCAAGTTCGCAGTGTCTTGGTAAGAGGATCAGTGTTGCTTTCCTTTCTCGAGTTTGGGAGCAAATCTTTGCAGGTAGCACAGCCAAAAGGTGCAAGAGTACACTGTCTCAGATTGAAATGCCCTTTGCGATGTGGCGAGAGGGTAGTATATGCTACGAGTGAGGGCAAAGCACTTGGTGACATTATTTTTTTGATTTGAGACCGTTTCGGGGCCAGACCTACTAGATTTTTATTGGGCTGAAGCAGTTGCTACAATAGTCTACATAATGAATAGGACTCCCATTGCAACAATACATGGCATGACACCAGAGAAGAGGTATACTAGTAGGAAACCACATATTTCTCATTTGAAAGTTTTTGGTTGCATTGCCTATGTTCATGTGCCAGATGAGTTGAGATCCAAGTTGGATCCAAAAGCTTAGAAGTGCATCTTTATTGGTTATTCTCTATTGCAGAAAGGGTATAGATGCTATAACCCTTCTACTCGTAAGTTTATAGTAAGCAGAGATGTTTTTTATGAGATGAGCAGCTGGTATAAACCAGTAAATGTGGTTGATTATGTAGATGCACGAAATGGTAATGTTGCACAGAATTCACAGCAGCAATCACAAAATATTAGTGGACTTGTAGTGTCTCTAGTAGTGGTTCACATACTTTGCCATGGATAGGCAGATCATTGAGATCAGAAGAATCCCGTCAAAGCAATGCACATAGTGGTATGCAGGTATCACAAAAAGGAAAAGAGGAATAGATCAGCCCATGGTGGATGTGAATGCAGGTCACTCTTATGTGGATGGTGAATCCAGTGGCTCAGAATATAGCATTGATGGTGAGTTGGGTATTCCTTCTATTGTTACATCTAGAGTAAGGAAGACCAGGGATGTTTTCAGAGCATGTGGTAGTGAGCCTATTTTGTGCAGGTCTAGCAGAGTCAAGTATCCTATGGATAGGCTGAAATATGATGGATTTACAGCCATTCACTATGCCTATATGGTCAAAGTGATACAAGAACTGGAACCCATTTCTTTTGAGCAAGCCATGGGAAAAGAAAAATGGGAGAAAGCCATGGATGCCTTGGAAGCAAATGCTACATGGAAATTGGTGACTTTGCCTAAAGACAAGAATACAATTGGCTGTAAGTGGGTTGATAAAGTGAAGCACAATGCAGATGGTTCTGTGAACATATACAAGGCAAGATTAGTTGTCAAGGGGTATGCACAGACATATGGCATTGATTATGAAGAAACATTCAGTCCGGTTGCAAGGATGGCAATTGTAAGAGTAGTCATTGCTATGGCTGCATCGAAGGGATGGTCTTTACATCAGATGGATGTAAAGAATGCCTTCTTGCATGGTGATTTGCAAGAAGAGGTCTATATGGAGTAGCCACCAGGTTATGTGCATGCTATTTGTCCCGAGTTTGTTTGCAGGGTTGAAAAAATCCTTGTATGGCCTAAAGCAAGCACCCAGAGCATGGTCTGACAAGATAGGATAGTATCTTGTCACTATTGGCTTTCAGATTTTCACGGCATATTTCTCACTTTATGTGAGAAAAACAGAGAAAGGTATTATGCTGCTTGTCATTTATGTTGATGATTTAATCATCATAGGTGATAGTGATGAAGATATCCTTCATGTGAAAATGCTATTAAAGCAAAAGTTTGAGATGAAGGATTTGGGAGAGCTGCATTACTTCTTGGGCATTGAGGTGATTAGGTCCACAAGTGGGATATGGCTTTTGCAGAGGTAGCATGGATTGGACATGCTATCCAAATATGGGATGACAGGCTATAAGCCTATTTCTATTCCCCCATGGTTTGGAGAGGGGTCCAAGGTGGTACAACTTCTCTTCCTAAGGTCAAGGACCTCTACATCAGAATCCTTGGTGCCTGATCCACTTAGAAGATTCACCCTTGGAATATTGGTACATTCAGTGCGATAATGACCCTTCTGGTGGCACACGTAGCAGACAACATTGGCATGTTCTCTTGGAGGGTGATTGGCTTGAATTTTGATGCCTACTACCTCAAGCCAAAGATTGTTCAAGGCCTTGGTTGGGTCATTGACTCCGGGTTCTTTAGCAGGAGGGGCCGGGGGGTAGGAAGGAGGGGGGCTCATGGGCAAGGCTAGGGAAATCTTCCAAGTAGTGGGTGAGAATATACACCTTGTTGAGGGTAAGCATCTAATGGGGGACCATACATTTCAGGTGGAGGTGGTGGATACATCCCTGATGGGGGGTGGGGGTATGCCCCTAAGTTGGACCCCTTAGGTTGTTGTTGCAAGAATTGAGGGGTTGGGAAGGGACAACCGTCTTCTTTGAAGCAGGGTCAGATTAAACTTTATCAATCTTTTGAGCAATCTCATGTGCTAGCACCATGGTTTCTGGATTCTCCCATTTAAGCTTGAGGCAGAATTCATCACTTGCTCCTGCTACAAGGTAGCCCAGCACATGCTGAGTCATTCCAGCTCAAAATCTGGCGTTGTCCTCCTGCATGGCAATTAAACATTCCAGGAGCATGGCTACTCGATCCACATATTGATGCGCCATCTCACCTTATGATTGCTTCAGGTTTGCCACCTATAGGTACACATTCTCTGGCTCCTCTTCTTTGTCAAAATACTCGATCATAGCTGCTGTCAACCTTGACTAACTTTGGTGAACATCTTTGGCCTACTTCTTGTACCACGCTTGAGCCAAACCCTCTAGAAATGTGGGAAGAACCAACACCATCTATCTTCAGTAAGAAAGTTGAGAGAAACATGATGGCGCTTGAAGGCCACAAGATACTCTTTTGGATTTTCCTCAACCCAACCACAGAACACGGGAATATTAGCCATGCTTGGAAAATGGAAAAGAGAGAGGCAAAATGAGGCTTATCTATTGGCAAACAATGGAAAGAGGTAGCTTGAACTGAAAATCAGGTGAAGATACATCCACAAAGCACACATAGGTAGCGTAGGGTGTGATGGGTGTATTGTGAAATGCTATACGAGAAGAATCTTGAACATAGAATAGCTCATAGAAAACCAACACTTATTGGCCAAGGAATGATATTGCATCCATCTTTACAGGCGAGGGTTAGAGACATGGCGCTGCATGAGATTGTTCATCAAGGCAAACAAGAATGCCATGACAAATGTCAATAGTTGGAGAGCTTGCACATCACCTTCAGCTTCTTCCAGTTCTTGTAGTTGCCATGCTATTTCTTAAAGGGGAGTGCGGTTTGGCATCCTTCTTTTGAGCAATGACCTTAAGGACCTTTCTGATGATCTTTCGAAGTCGGTAAACTTGTATCAAATATGCCCAACACTTAGTTTCATGATGCCCACAACTTTTGCATTCCTTACAAGTGATCACCCTCATTCGTGGCTTGCGACTTTGTTGAGGTGGTGCTTCCACTCGTTTCATGCGTGATTGAAGTACAAGCTTCATGTGCCAAGAAATCAGCAACTAAATTTTGAGCTCGAGGGATATGCTAAATTTTTACCTCTTCAAATTTTTTGCAAAGTTCCAATGCTTGTTGATATTGTGGAACCAAGCCTTCACTCTGCACCTTCCACTAACTTGTTCACACACAAGTTGAGAATCTCCTTGCACCTCAAGTTGCTTGATGTGATGTTCTTGTGCCTTTTGTAGCCCAAAAATGAGTATTGAGTACTCAGCTTGGTTGCAAGTACTTGCAGGTGCAGACTTGCTATAACAATACACCTCACCTCCTAGTGAAGTGAGCTTCACACCCACACCAATGGCCTTGGTCGAAGGTTTGTATGCTCCATCAAATTGAAGGTGCCAAGCTGTCATCACACCACGACTAAAATTTGGACATCCCAAGTTTCTCGGTAGTCCAAGATAGGTAGAAGGAGAGGGTGGGGAGAATTCAATACTTGAGCAAGATGTTTAGCACCAAATAAACTTGCAATCCTTTGTTGATAGTTTATCTTAGACAAAAAAGAACTACAACTTGAAGCTCAAAATGTGGCACAAAGGCTTGATTAGGTACAAAGGGATTCCTTGGTCGAAACATTACCACGAGCCCTAGAAACCTTTGTAGTGAGATCGAGAAGAAATAATTCAAGATGAGCTTATCCACCGGGATTAATAAGCAGATGTGTCAAATCTCACCCCAAGCGTGTGGAACATCCCACCCTTGGAAGAATGTCACCCTTTTAATTACCTCCGATGTAGCAAGTAGCTTGATCAACGCACAATGAGTAGAACTAGAATCAAATCCCTCCCAGTGTATCACTAGGTCTTCACCTTGAATTATCCATGGTGTATCATTCCACCCATCGTCTCCTCGAGCAATGGATTGTACAATCAGTCATTGAAGATCGACATGAAGATCAAGGAAGAGATCTCACCAATTGGTAGCCGTAATGAGCGGAGGACCAAGCGCCAAATCCTTAAACCCATCGAAAAATAACATAAGTATCCACCCTTCTCGTGTGGTGTGCGTACTTGAAAAAATTTTAGAATTTGCAATCTAGTATGAGATATGGATGGAGCACATGAAGTGAAGTACTTTTTCTTTTTATAGCAAGAGGAAACTCCCTACGGTTAGAGAGTTACAGTTCATGAGATTTTAGGATATAAGTAATATCATTACACTTTAATCACTTCCTATTTACTGACCCATTGGTAAGTCTTCCTTTTGTGAATGGGTAGGTCTTGTGTTCAATCCCCACTCCTTAATAAGAGGAGAGGAGAGGAGAAGAGGAGAAGAGAAAGTGAAGAAGAAGAAGAGTATAGAGGAGCACGAGGTCTGTTACAGCAACAAAAACAAATTGAAGCCCACAAAGGCTGCTACCAGAAGGCATTCAAACACATAGCACAAGAGATGCATGGCATGCATTCATGTAGAGATTGTGTCCAGAATGCCACATAAGCACATTCATGCAGAGACCCCATCGCAGGATCCAAAAGACACGCGCTTGTGCCTGTGATCAGGAGACGCATAGGAGCTGCGAACAGAAGATATGCAGGCTGAAGATGTAGAAACGGAGAAGTTTTGCAACTATAAAGACTGAGAATCACGAGCAGATGTCACCGATTGGAAGTGTAGAAACAAAGAACCATGCACAGTAGATGCCACAGAACTGCACAAAGTCATAGGAATGACAGATGTCAATGAATGGATTGTATGCCACTAGCCATGGAGACTTTGAATCCCAGCAGCCACACCAAGTCTATTAACTAGAAAAGAAATCAAAGCATGAGGCTTAATGCTAGGCATGGCAATGCTCGAGGGCCATAGACCAAAAGGGAACGTGAGGGGAGAAGCATTACCATGGGTGAGGAAAAGGGATTAAGAGGGGTGGGAATGAAGAGGCTATGGCACAAGGGTGAAGGGAAGGGGGAAGAGGAGCATGTACATGATGGGAGTGGAATGTAGAGATGGAGGCATCAAGGGGAGAGAGTTATGCTTTATTTGAAAGGAAGGATGGGGGGAAAATCAAAGTACTAGCTAGGTGGCTTTAAAAGAATGAGCGTGTCCCATCAAGGAATAGCCCCCTCCTTTTATAGCCAAGAGAGGGGGTCTATCCCAATAAATGCATCCTCCCACATGCATGATGTGTGTGGAGGAATCTCCATGTGGGCTAGGTGGGTATGCACTCTCAATTGTATGTGACAACCCTTTGCCTCATTTTTCCACATAAATCAAACCCCATATCCCAAGTATCCCTTGGTCTCTCCCCAATTTTATAATACGTTCAAACATCTAGGAGGACAAGTGGAGGGTTGGCACAAGGAGTCTTGCCACCTCATCCTACTTTCCCCTTTATAACTTGGACTCTTGGACTTTCTACACCCCCCCCACATGGGCCTATCCTACATGGATGGAATAATCCAATATAATATCCATCTCCACCTATTTTATGTTACTTCTCCCATGGTCGTTGGGCCATGTCTCACTAAATGTAGGCATGGGACGAGGATTACCAAAAAGTGAGTGGAGAAAGCGAGCAGCCCCAAATAAGCGAGCAAGATTAAATAGGTTTCAAGCGAGCGAGAACCTCATCCAACATCTTATTCCCCTCAATATCATTGGAACAATTGATGTGATCATAAGCAAATTAAACATATTCCAACAATGAAGGCATGCCTGAAACTCACAATTAACTTCTCTTTCATCCCCATACTATCAATTTGAGTCGTTGTGGAGAGGTAGAGACATAAGAATACATAAAATTTGCGATAAAAAAAGCAAACACTACTCAGATTGAACATCCACACAGCAAGACAATGATAGATCACAAGGTAGAATATATGACTGAAAATATGTAAACATGATCATGTGCTACATATACATATCATGTCTTTTATGCTTGCAGAAGATCATCCATACATTCGATCCAAAAACATGGAAACAGAACTAACTATGTCAAAAGAAAAAAAACACATTTTCATCATAAGCATTAATTTTGCTTTGTGAAAATACCTATGTAATCTGGACAATACCATGCTTTAAAAAACTTAGGGAGCCAAAAAAGGATTTTAGCCCTCCATACTTCTATTATGACCAATGTCTGAATGATAGTTCTATCAGAACTAGAAATGAATGCATCCAACCACTATGTTGAGTGCTCATCCAGTATCCTGTAGACTATTATGTTAAACTCAATATGTGACCATAAACGCAAGCATAAGAGGAGCATGATTCAAGTGAAATAATTGGCCGACACTCTGTAACTAGTATCCTACTGCATCTAACGAAAAATATGCACCAGGCGTTAACAAGCTTCTATTTCCACCCCTATAAGCAAACTCGTATCCTGTAGTATGAAAAACTTTAAGGAAAACATTGCACTTAATGCATCAATTAAGCCAGTGACTACTCATGATGCACAATCGAACAAGGAAAGTCTAGTCAAGCAAGTTGAAGCAAAAAACCAAATATCTATTTGGATCTATGCCGTGGTGTATCCGCCGACCATGAGTAGCAAAAAAATCTATGAAAAAAGCAAAATAGGGATTATGCCACTCTACCATGATCACTTCCATGCTACAAATAAGGGAATACCTAGTCGTTTTAGAGTACTTTTAGGGTTCATTCCCAACCACTAAAAATAGAGCCAATGCTATCTATTTGTATTCATAAAATCTTTATGAACATTATCATGTTCAATATAAGGATAGGAGCCAGCTCAATGGGTAGTCTTAAACAAATATAAATACTATTCGAATTTTAACCTTATGCAAAAGCTTTTTTTTTAACACAAAGTAAAACTTGATTATACATATAGATGGGAATCAGGTCACCATTGTAAGTATGTATTTAGTAATTAATTGAAAATATTCCCTTAGAAAAATAGCTCAATCAACATAGTACCCATATTATATATCCAAAATTTATAAGATCTCATTCATACCATTAGATTGTTTTCATCACTTGTCATGAGTACTAACCTCAATTGGCATTATGTATTTGGGTCAAAATAGTTTTTAGTATATGATATAATGGAGCGATACATTTATGTAATATCTAGTGATCATAGTTTTTAATATAGGATAAAATGGAGCATAGAGTAATCTTGTCATTCAAAAATGATAATATACCTTCCTTGACCATATACAAGTATCATGCATTCATAAAAAAGTTAGTCATAAACTACAATATAATGTGCCCATAATGCATGTACATTAAATCTTCACATGTTAGAATGCGAGAAAGGGAATAATTTAACTATGAAATCAGGGATCATGTAGGAAATGGTCTTCTATGCACACATATATGCTAAGGGTCCATCTAATACAATATTGGAAATTGATGTGAGTATAGGTGTATGCATCCATCGGTGATGTATATGAGTGTATGCATCCATTTGTGATGTATATTGTTGTACTAATCCATGGTGCTTTACCGCTTGAGTTGTTTGTAGCCCAATTAATCACAACAACGTTGTATTTTTTAAAAGAAAAATGCCATAAAAATTTCATGCTGCAAAACACACAAAAAAAAAAGGCATTTGTAGCATTAATCCAAGCATTTCCTACAAGCAATCTCCATCCCTCCCTTTCCTGCATACTCTTTTGGCCACCTCCACCCTCTTGTTGCCCTTCAAGACTGCCTCTTGCCTCCTCGCCTCCTTGCTTCCTCACCTCCTCACCTCCTTGCTTCTTTGCCTTCTCACCTCCTTGCATCATGCTTGTTGCTGGCAATTCCAAGGCTGTCCCTCCCCTCATTGGCCAGCTCCTCTACTCCTCATGTCATCCTTCTCCTCATTTTGGTGTCTCTAATGAATAGCTTGGGGATCTTGTTTTTGGAGGGGGGAAGCATAAGAATGGCAACACCTTAATGCGCTGTCATTTTTTGTGCTTTTGCCACCCAAAAACAAGACCTGCAAATCCCTTGCTTAAGCTTGAATGAGCCTCTTGATTTTGGGCGTGTTAAGCCATTTTTGACCATCATACCCCCAAAATCAAGAGGCTCATTCAAGCTTAAGCAAGGGCTTTGCAAGCATTGCAAGTCCTGTAAATGAAATCAATTAGATTAGGAATTGGCAAACTCAATTTGGGAATGGTCAAAAATACTTTGTCTTTGAATAATGCCTTGGATCATGGGATGGGGTCCCATGAACTTGCTGCCTGTGATGATGAATGGTTCTGCCCTCGACTAAAGGTGATGTGTGTAGTAGTAAAAGGATAGCCCTCATGGAATCTCTAAGGCGTCTTGATTTTGGCCATGATTTGCACATTCTAGCACTTGAGCCATACATCAATATCCAACACTTGAGGCATATAGTGGCTTTGCCCACGCAACGTTTCCAACTGCAATCCAAGCGTCAAGCAATCTCATATTCTATATCCAGAGACATCATGAGGGGTAGAGCCTCTTTTTGGTAGTCTCACTAGCAATATGTATTGAAAAAAAAATGTATTCAATTATTATATTCTTCCTTGCTATATGAATGCTCTTAATGCATCCAAATTGTAGAACTACTTCAATACTACTTCTTAGTTATATTGTATAGTAATCTCCATATGTATGCTCGTGAGACAACAAAAAGAGACCTGGCAACCCAAAAATGATAGCGCATTGATGCGCTGCCATTTTTGGGCTACCAGGCCTCTCTTTTAATGTCTCCTGAACATAAGAACAAGCACTTGTGTTCCTTACCTTTCTTTCCAATGGGGGTCTTGATTTTGGGGGTGTATGCCAAAAATTGATAAACAACATTATTTGATGCATATAGCTTTATTAAATCGATAAAATAGGCATGAAAACATCTAAATTGGCTCTTGCCATTTGATTTAATGTATGACATAAGCCCATTTGGATTTGTAATTCCAAAGATACGGGGTCTTACTTTTAGGGCTTGAATGCTTGAAATAGGCAGCGTGTCAATGCGCTACCTATTTCATACATTTAGGCCTCAAAAGTAGGACCCCATGTAGGACCAAATGAGGTCCTACTTTTGAGGCCTAAATACATGAAATGGGTAGCACATTGACAAGCTACCTATTTTAGGAATTCAGGCCCTAAAAGTAGGACCCCATATCTTTGGACTTACAAATCCCAATGGGATCATGTCCTATATCAAATCAAATGGCAAGAGCCAATTTAGATGGTTTTCATGCCTATTTTCTCCATCAATCAAAACTGTATGAATAAGTATATACATCAAGATATGCATCAATATATGCATCAATATATACATATGTACGTATGTATGTATGTATATATATACATACATACATACATACATACATACATACATACATACATACATACATGTGTGTGTGTATACACACAAACACACACACACACACACACATATATACACATATAGATATATATGTATGTATATACATACATATATACATACAACAAAATGGGGGTCTTGATTTTGGGGGGGGGTATGCCAAAAATTGATAAACAACATTATTTGATGAATATAGTTTTAGTTGATGGAGAAAATGGACATGAAAACCATCTAAATTGAATCTTGCCATTCGATTTGATATATGACATGACCCCACTCGGATATACAAGTCCAAAGATATAGGGTGCTACTTTTAGGGTCTGAATGCCTAAAATAGGCGGCGCGTTAACGCACTGCCTATTTCATGCATTTATGCCTCAAAAGTAGGACCCCATTGGCAACTTTCAGGCATTCAGTCCCTAAAAGTAGGACCCCGTATCTTTGGAATTACAAATCTAAATGGGGTCATGTCATATATCAAATCAAACGACAAGAGCCAATTTAGATGATTTTCATGTCCATTTTCTCCATATATCAAAATTTTATGCATCAATATATACATCAATATATACATATATGCATCAACATATACATACACACACACACACACACACACACACACACACACACACACACACACACACACACACACACACACACACATATATATATATATGTATGTATGTATGTATGTATGTATGTACGTATGTATGTATGTATGTATGTATGTATGTACATATGTATGTATGTATGTATGTATGTATGTATGTACATGCATATATATACATACATACATACATACAAACATCAAAAGTAAGACCCCATTGGTTTCCCATGTCATGCATTTTGTTGTCTCATGAGCATAAGAACAAGCACTTGTGTTCTTTACCTTTCTTTGCAATGGGGGTCTTGATTTTGGGGGGGTATGCCAAAAATTGATCAATAACATTATTTGATGAATATAGTTTTAGTTGATGGAGAAAATGGACATGAAAACCATCTAAAGTGGATCTTGCCGTTCGATTTGATATATGACATGACCCCATTTGGATATGCAAGTCCAAAGATACGGGGTACTACTTTTAACGCGCTCGGGGTCATGTCATATATCAAATCGAACGGCAAGATCCACTTTAGATGGTTTTCATGTCCATTTTCTCCATCAACTAAAACTATATTCATCAAATAATGTTATTGATCAATTTTTGGCATACCCCCCCAAAATCAAGACCCCCATTGCAAAGAAAGGTAAAGAACACAAGTGCTTGTTCTTATGCTCATGAGACAACAAAATGCATGACATGGGAAACCAATGGGGTCTTACTTTTGATGTTTGTATGTATGTATGTATGTATATATATGCATGTACATACATACATACATACATACGTACATACATACATACATACATACATACATATATATATATGTGTGTGTGTGTGTGTGTGTGTGTGTGTGTGTGTGTGTGTGTGTGTGTGTGTGTGTATGTATGTATGTATATGTTGATGCATATATGTAGGACCCCATTGTGTTGCCAATGAGGTCCTACTTTTGAGGCCTAAATGCATGTCATATATCAAATCTAAATGCATTTTTTGGACTTACAAATCTAAATGGGGTCATGTCATATATCAAATCAAACGACAAGAGCCAAAACAAGATCAATAACATTATTTGATGAATATAGTTTTAGTTGATGGAGAAAATGGACATGAAAACCATCTAAAATGGATCTTGCCGTTTGATTTTGATATATGACATGACCCCATTTGGATATGCAAGTCCAAAGATACGGGGTACTACTTTTAGGGCCTGAATGCCTAAAATAGGCAGCGTGTTAACGCGCTCCCTATTTCATGCATTTAGGACTCAAAAGTAGGACCCCATTGTGTTGCTAATGGGGTCCTACTTTTGAGGCCTAAATGCATGAAATAGGCAACGTGTTAACGCGCTGCCTATTTCAGGCATTCAGGTCCTAAAAGTAAGACCCCGTATCTTTGGACTTACAAATCCAAATGGGGTCATGTTATATATCAAATCAAACGGCAAGAGCCAGTTTAGATGATTTTCATGTCCATTTTCTCCATATATCAAAATTGTATGCATCAATATATACATATATGCATCAACATATACATACATACATACATACATACATATATATATATATATATATATATATATAGATGTATGTATGTACGTACATGCATATATATACATACATACATACAAACATCAAAAGTAAGACCCCATTGGTTTCCCATGTCATGCATTTTGTTGTCTCATGAGCATAAGAACAAGCACTTGTGTTCTTTACCTTTCTTTGCAATGGGGGTCTTGATTTTGGGGGGGTATGCCAAAAATTGATCAATAACATTATTTGATGAATATCGTTTTAGTTGATGGAGAAAATGGACATGCAAACCATCTAAATTGGATCTTGCCGTTCGATTTGATATATGACATGACCCCATTTGGATATGCAAGTCCAAAGATACGGGGTACTACTTTTAGGGCCTGAATGCCTAAAATAGGCAGCGTGTTAACGCGCTCCCTATTTCATGCATTTAGGCCTCAAAAGTAGGACCCCATTGTGTTGCCAATGGGGTCCTACTTTTGAGGCCTAAATGCATGAAATAGGCAGCGCGTTAACGCGCTGCCTATTTCAGGCATTCAGGCCCTAAAAGTAGGACCCCATTGTGTTGCCAATGGGGTCCTACTTTTGAGGCCTAAATGCATGAAATAGGCAGCGCGTTAACACGCTGCCTATTTCAGGCATTCAGGCCCTAAAAGTAGGACCCCGTATCTTTGGACTTACTAATCCAAATGGGGTCATGTTATATATCAAATCAAATGGCAAGAGCCAGTTTAGATGATTTTCATGTCCATTTTCTCCATATATCAAAATTGTATGCATCAATATATACACATATGCATCAACATATACATACACACACACACACACACACACACACACACATATATATATATATATATATATATATATAGATGTATGTATGTATGTACATGCATATATATACATACATACATACATACATAAAAATTAGGACCCCATTGGTTTCCCATGTCATGCATTTTGTTGTCTCATGAGCATAAGGACAAGCACTTGTGTTCCTTACCTTTCGTTGCAATGGGGGTCTTGATTTTGGGGGAGGTATGCCAAAAATTGATAAACACCATTATTTGATGAATATAGTTTTAGTCGATGGAGAAAATGGACATGAAAACCATCTAAATTGGACCTTGCCATTTGATTTGATATATGACATGACCCCATTCAGATATGCAAGTCCAAATATGCAGGGTGCTACTTTTAGGGCCTAAATGCCTAAAATAGGCAGCGCGTTAATGCACTCCCTATTTCATGCATTTAGGCCTCAAAAGTAGGACCCCATTGTGTTGCCAATGGGGTCCTACTTTTGAGGCCTAAATGCATGAAATAGGCAGCACGTTAACGCGCTGCCTATTTCAAGCATTTAGGCCCTAAAAGTAGGACCCCGTATCTTTGGACTTACAAATTCAAATGGGGCCATGTCATATATCAAATCAAACGGCAAGAGCCAATTTAGATGATTTTCATGTCAATTTTCTCCATATATCAAAATTGTATGCATCAATATATACATATATGCATCAACATATACATACACACACACACACACACACACACACACACACACACACACACACACACACATATATATATAGATGTATGTATGTATGTACATGCATATATATACATACATACATACATACAAACATCAAAAGTAAGACCCCATTGGTTTCCCATGTCATGCATTTTGTTGTCTCATGAGCATAAGAACAAGCACTTGTGTTCTTTACCTTTCTTTGCAATGGGGGTCTTGATTTTCGGGGGGTATGCATACATACATGTGTGTGTGTGTGTGTACATACATACATGGATGCATGCACTCCGATTTTTGTGGAGAGACACAACTAGACAAATAAAGCAAGTCCAAGGGGTTGCTAGGGACACCCCCCCAGCAAATGGAGATGTCTGGTATGCAATTTTAGCACCAATTTTGGGATGTAAGCTGCATAGTCATGTCGAAAAAAAGTTGTCGATTCTTGCATTAAATATAGGGTGGTGAATATATCCTATTCTGTCATGGGGCCGGAGAAGACGGAGGCAAAAAATTGAACCTCCAAAAAGACTTCTTTTACCGGTCTATGGGGACCGGCTCTTACTAGTGTTGAGAGTGGACAAGACAGCAACCGTTGGTGTGATATGGGAATCTCCCAGTCTGCAATTTTAGCACCAAGTTTGAGATGTAAACTACATAGTCAAGTCCAAAAAAGTTGTGTCAATTCTTGCATTAAATGTAGGGTGATGAATATATCCTATTTTCATGGGGCCTGCAAAAGATGGAGGGAAAAAATTGAACCTTCAAAAAGACTTCTTTTACGGGTCTATGGGGCCTAGCTCTTACTGGCATTGAGAGTGGACAAGATAGCTACCGCTGGTGTGATATGGGAATCTCCAAGTCTCAAGCTTTGGGGTACATGAAATTAGATCATGCTAATGGTAACTCTAAGAGGTTCCAAAGGTAGGCAACATTCTTCATCATAGCTAACTCAAATGCAAGGCAGTGAAAATGCTAGGAGAGTTGCTAGGTAGCATTGATTTTGGGAAGGGATATGATGATACTTTGTTGTGTTATGTAGGATATTAATTTCCATTAAATTTGGGACATGTTAGATATAACTTCATAAAATCCTAACTCATGAAATTAATACATTACAAGTTCAAGCATAAATAATAGTCGTGAAGTTAATGCATTAAATATTCAAGCCTAAAGAAGAATTAATCAAGACCTAATGCACCGTACCAGAGACTTTGGCCTTACCCTCATTCCATAGACTTGCCAACATAAGGCCAAAATTTTCATTCTTAAGAATATGTGAAAAGACCTTACATTTGGCCCACTTTTGGCGAAAAAATTTCATCCTAAAGAATAGGTGGAGTGAAATTGTGTTTGATAAATACAAATCAATGCTCAAGTTTGGACATAAATAAAGGTATTTTTTTGAAGATATTGGAACACATGAGAGAAATAATATTGAAGATACATGAATTTTTAGACATACTATTAAAGACAAATGAGCATATAATGGATGAAATCCTATTGATGATACATGAATTTTCAATAGAACTGTTATTCAAAGATTTGATGGATTGAATGTAGCTTTAATACATTATCCCTTTTACAAGGGTGTTTGATTTTGAGGCTTGAAACATAAGAATGAATCTGTGTTGAAGCCTAGTGGTTTGTTAAGGATATGTGAAACTTAAAGTAAAAGTACTTACAATGGAAGGGATTATATCAAGATCCTATTAAGGACATGTGAACATATAGTAGAATAATTCTACATAAAATCAGTGGATCAAACTTAATGGCTCAAAAGCAAAAAAGGATGATGGTGCAACCTAGGGGCTACTCTACGGCACTATGGCAGCAATCTTTGTAGTTACTATCAAAGGTAGTGTAACTTTTTTATCAAGGAAAGAGACGCGAACCACTCCACATGACCTAGATCTGTATGACCTAGGTTGCACCGACTTGTTTCTTTCATGGATAAAAAGTGACCCTTAGGTGATGCTATAGCACTCCCTTTTTTGGTCCATTATTATAGCACAATTGGGGCCTTTTGACCTAATACTAGCTACCCATCAAATATTTGTTATAGATGTTAGGGGTAATTACCAAACTACTAGTGGTAGTTTTATCACCACCATTAGTAATTTTATTTGAGTGTTCCTTAATGGTAGTTCTCCTACTACTACATACAATATTACCAATAGTAGTCCTAATCCCAATGATAGTACACATAATATTATTACGACCATCCAACTTTAATCATCATTATATCTATGAATGCATATATATAGGTCTATCTATATCTATACCTATTTATTCCTCATCCAATATGTTTGCATTTATTTTTGGTGCTTTGATTACTTTGAAACTAAAGATAATGTGATTTCATTATTGTTTGCATTCTTGTCAAACATGAGGAGCTGGAATGCATAAGAGATGGGAGGCACATTATAATTTCTATGCAGATTTGAGCCATTGAATAGCCTATTGATTCTGATTGTTTTCTTTCTTATTAAATCCTTAATTTGGTTATTTCACACCGAACATCGCCATATCAATTCATATTTTTTTTGTTCTAGTAATGTCTTATCGTAGCATAGTCTAGGGTTGATCATACAAGATAAATGGGTGCTCACATTTAATATATTTTTGAGAGTCAGAGGATAGTGGATGTAGACTACAAAATCATCACTTTGAATAAATTTGGCAAGATTCTTCTGATAGAAGGAATAATTTCTATTGCACTAATGATGAAAGAAAATTATCAAAAGGTTGATACAAGGCTCAAAATCACACTGGTGCTACTAGGCTTAATAGTCATAGGCTAGTAGTAGTACTAGTGTATTTACTGAGTAGTGTGCGTGCCTCTCCTCATTAAAATTCATAGTCTTCAAAAATGTATAATACATAAGTCAAAATATTCTAATTAGTTTTATCATCCTAATGTTGAAACTGACTTAAATTCATAGTCTTCAAAAAGGTATAATACATAAGTCAAAATATTCCAATTAGTTTTATTGTCCTCATGTTGAAACTGACTTTCTCTTCCTTCGTCTCCTATGAGCTTCAAACCTTTAATCCATTAATCTCTCAAATAGTAAGAATGGTCTTGTATTAAGAGGCGATGATATCTAAAGTGATCTACAAATACTAAGAATGGTCTTATATTAAGAGGTGATGATATCTCAAGTGTTATACAAACCGTAAGAATGGTTTTGTATTAAAAGGTGATGATATCTCAAGTGTTCTACAAATAGTAAGAATGGTTCAAGTGTTCTACAAAAGTATTAGGTACCTCTTAGTGGCTGAAGGGAACGAGTGATGATATCTCAAGTGTTCTACAAATAGTAAGAATGGTCTTGTATTAAGAGGTGATGATATCTCAAGTGTTCTACAAATAGTAATAATGGTTTTGTATTAGGAGGTGATGATATCTCAAGTGTTCTATAAAACTATTAGATACCTCTTAGTGGTTGAAGGGAAGGGGTTGGAAGTATGGGCAAAATCTCTAGGAACTACAGGATGGTTGCAAGAACAATTTTGAATGTCATAAATGACACTTGGGTTTTTCAACATACGGGTGAACTTTCATGGTTGATAACACTTTTAATAAGAAGAACCATTTTGAATGTTATAAGTGTTGATGCAATCCCATGCTATGAAGTCTACAGACAGTTTTTTTTCCCTGCATATGGGTGAAGTGATGTTTACATTACTAAGTTCAACATATCAAGCAACACATTTGTTTTGATTATTGAAGGAGTTTGATAATAAGACCCATTTCAAATGCAAAAGATTTGTTGTATCAATAATGGAATCCGCTTTGGAGTGGAAATTCGGTTTCTTTCAAACCCACATATTATTGTTGCATAATGTGAGTATGGCTCCAATTGGAAGTTAAGGTAGACTATAATTCGCAATATTGGTATAGTTACACATAGTAACATAAGTTTTATTTTCGAGAATCTTCCCAAATAGTGGTTTCCACAAAGCTATGTCGAATACCTCGATAAGGAAATTGTAGAAAAGCTCGCTCGCTTTTTTGGGCCCACTCGCTTTTCCTCGCTCGCTCTATCGACTGCCTCGCATGGGACCACCAAGCTGGAGAGGTGGCACATGGAGGGACCATGCCACCTTAACATTTTATAATATTACTACCATGGATTATGTACAACACACCTTATGGGTCCTCTTACGTGGAAGGGTGGCACATGTCATGCTTTGCCACCTCAACCTTGGGCCCTATGCACACCATATTGTATTATACTATTTCCACACATACAAGCACACACACATATGTATGCCTTTTACCTTGGTCAAATTTATCCATAATAGTATCATTCCTTACTTAGCTTATCTCTTACATTGTGGAGGATTATGTCAAATAATAATCATTCTTAATTGATAACACAGCTCGCATTGGAGCTTGGTGACTATGTACATCTTAGACAAGAAATGTTTCTTTGTCAATGCAATAGCATCTGCCCATGGTAGTATGTCAGAGTAAGTATAACCTATGTGTGTCACAATTACTTCCATGAGATGCATCACATGCAATGCGCACATTCATTTATGTTATCTATTTTGATGTGGCTTTGAACTTGGTAGGTGCTATAGATCCACTTATGCAATGGGAAGGTGACTTACAAGATCAAATAGAGTCTGTAGCATGCTTGGCATAGTGAAGCAAAATGATGACCACAGTTGTGGGTGGAGAGTCCGATATAACTGCTTTTTTCTCCTTGCTCAAATTTTTAATTTGAGTGGCAGTGAAACCTCATTGTCGACATACACAGACTTGCATCTACATGCATTTATGTCATCTACCATTAAGACATTTATTGATAACGTGGTGGAGGATACAGAGGAAACATTGGTTGCTACACCCATAAGTTGTCCTAATGTAACCACTATATTGGACGAAATAGGGGGATGTCAGCGTTATCATTAGCCAGCGACCTCATGTTTTGACATTTGGTAGCGAGGAAGTTACAATCCTCTCTAACCCTTCAAAAGAGGTGAATGACAAATTCATGATGGCCATCCTCAGGTTTGATATGAACTTCTCTTAGCTTGATACTTCAATATTTTGATTCAATCTACTACTAATATTTGTTATTTATTGCTGCAGTGTACAGTTACATCTCACTTTCCTAGATCAGTATAGAATCAAGTGTGTATGCTCAATTCTCTCCTTTCAGTTGTACTTAGTGATACCAACAAGAAGATAAATGATGTTTGTACAATGCTACAACCTTTAGACTTGGATGCATGCTAGTTGTCTTTATGCCATATTATGAGAAGTATTATCTCAACATTTCTTTTACTCTTTTATTTGTAATATTGTGTCAAGTAATACTTAATATTGTGTCAATAAATCTTTTTCCCTTTATTGGTGATGTAGCTCACATTGGAGCTTGATAGTATGGGATCTTGATGATAAGCATTGTTGGTTAGGCTTTCACGGGGTGTTCAAGTAAGTGTTATTTTATCATATCATTATGAACATGCATCTTACTATTTAATACACATATTCACTTTGTCATATGTCATGATGGACAGGTTTCAAACAAGTTAGTATCTATGATTAGAAAAATCAAGCAGCATCAAGACCAACCAAGTTTCCAAACACATATTGCAGTGGAGCATAAAGATAGGTTTAGTAGTGGGTGGAGAGTTGCCTACATCTTCATGTTATTCCTCAATGAAATTTTTGAACATGTCTCAATAGAAGCATATACAAAGCTTGAGCTACAAGATTTTATTAAGAATGTTCATGACCTAACTGCTACCATTGGGAAACAACCTAATGTCAATGAAGAACCTATGGGAGGTAAAGAAAAACAAGAGGCAATTTAGTCTTCTTGTGCATCACAGCCTCAAGCAGAGTTACAACTTGCAAAGGAAGAAGAGAATGAGTCTATAGCAAAAGCATTACAGTCTCCATCTGAATTAGAGACTCAATTCATTCTTCCTACACAAGAAGTAGAGACTCAACGTGCATCTACAGCATCACATCTTGCAAAGGAGGAAGAGATTGAGTCTATCCCAAGCTCAACCCTACCAT
Organism: Dipteris shenzhenensis; assembly: GCF_047967505.1. Lineage (NCBI taxonomy): Eukaryota > Viridiplantae > Streptophyta > Polypodiopsida > Gleicheniales > Dipteridaceae > Dipteris > Dipteris shenzhenensis. The sequence goes on from NC_141624.1 coordinate 10,027,136, forward strand.
GCTTGTTCCAGATTGCACCAGAAGTAGAAACTTAATGTATGCCATCTACACAAGAAGTAGAGACTCAATGTACTCTCAGAGCATCATAGCCTCAAGAGGATTCATCAGACACTATTCCATTGTAAAGCATGTAGATGACCTAAGAAAGATGAGCCCTTGAATATTTTTACCTTGTTTGTGTTGACTAATGATGGTGTTTTTTTAACTTATGTTAAATATTACATTTGTATTATTATTTGATTATATGTGAATACATAAGGGGCATTCCCTCGTGGATACATAAGGAACATTTATGATGGATACACTTGATGAGAATTTGTGACTCAAAACAATAAGATTACTCAAATCATGCTATAGGGTCAAAGTTTATAACATTATAGATTCATAAGAACCACACTTCATGATGCTCAACCCTACCAGGCTTCTCGTAGAGAATACAAAATAAGATTAACGACTATTATAGGTCACACAAGCTGAGATCACACTAGAAGATCTCCTCATTAGTATCTCTTATCTTCTCAACAACCCAATCTTCCACAGACTCCATGTCCATATCCTCAACATAGTTACAACAAGGGAAGAAATTTAAGCAGTCATAGATTGTTTCTTTATAATGTCTTTGGGAGGCCCTTACGATTCTTTCAGCATTTGCATCAAATCAGCCATACTAAGTGTTGTGATAACGTAGGTTGCTTAAGAAGTCTAAGAGATCTTATCATGCTTTTATAATACATTGTAAAAGTGTTTCGCTCTCTACTATCTTCTGAGTCTTCTCCCTCTTTGCCCGCCTCTGTGCATCGAATTCCTCTATGTCCATCTACATCAGTGGAGAGCCTTGTCAAATTCTTTCTTCTCTCCTTGCTCCTTGGTTAGCAATCCATTCTTTGAGACTATCAATTTCTATATATCCTACAAGTGTCTCTTTATAGCGGCAGAACAGGTTATAACATCACTATATAGCGATGGCTTAAGGCACTAAATCTAGTAAGAGAAGGAAGGAGCTCATGGGTGGCTATTTTTTGGATCTTAATGGATTTCCTTCATTTTGTGTTGTGATTTTGGAGGTGTGCAAATGGAAGGGACGAGTGGAAGCTCGTCAAATGATGCACCAATGCCCGGGAGCGTAGATTGGCTTACACAGAGGTTGTATTGTCATTCCACTCATTGCAAGCGAGAAGTATAACATCAATGCCATATTGTCATGCACCACTTGCAGATGTATGGGGAGGATCCCACACTAGTACCCACCATTGGTGGTGCACGTGATCAGTAAGTCAATGCTATTTGAGTTCGTGATTAATATTGCATGCGTACACGACACGAAACCTTGAGACAAGATGAGGAGGGTGGCAAGGGTGCATGTATACCTTCACTTTGAGTAGGAGGATAGCCTCCTAGATGTGCCAGATAATGATGAGGGTATGGTGGACATAATGGATTCTATTTTTAGGGGCACTACATTACATGGACACATGATGTCTAAATTTGAGGCCAATATGCAAGAGTTGCAATCAACACGGTTGTATGAGGATGCTAGGATGTTAAAACTATGGGCTTATCTCTCAATATTGAATCTACAAGCAAAGTATGGGTGGTCCGATACAAGTGTCTTGGACTTAATGATGCTAGCTCCTGCATTAATTTATCTTGAGCATAATTTGGATATTGTTTGTTTTGAGAATCATCATAGTTTCTCATTATTCGAAGCCTATGTATGTTTAAATTGTGATAAATTGCTCCAAAAGATGTTGCCTGTATCAAATACCATGCTCGCATCAAGAGATGAAGCAAAGAAGATGTTGACAATGGTGGGTATGGATTATGATACCATCCATGCTTGTCGTAATGATCGTATTCTCTTTCGTCATGAGCATGGAGATCTAGCTAGTTGGTCGGAGTGTGCAGAACAATGATATAGAGATGACTTGCAGGGGGTGAACAAATCCCAGTAAAGGTCTTGAGACACTTTCCCATCATTTCTAGAACTCAGGGCAATCTTGATGTGGACCATGCATGACTATCCAAGATATGGAGAGTGCGCAGGTACGTGGTTGTGTCTTTACTTATGTTGCTTGAAAGGATCATTTTCAAAGAACAGTAAGCTTAGTGGACTCAAGTCCCATGACTGACACAAGGTCTTATAGATATTATACGCTGTAGGATTAGTGTATCGATAATCATGATGCATTAGTGTTATTATGATTATGTTATATTATTGACATGACTTCTTTGTTACTTGGATAGTTCATCCTCCCAATTATAGTGAAAGAATGCTTACAAGAAGATGTTAGAAATGCTATATTCAAGATCAGTGGTATTGTGAGGTATGCTTACTATCAACTCGCATTGATTGCATTTTCTTCAATTTAAGTTGAATAATCTGTAGATTGATTATGAATATATCTTACATGGGCATGCGAAATAGGTGGATATCTCAAAAAGAGATTTAAAGTTTTGCCAACATTCACCACTTTTTCTTCAAAATTCAAAAGAAAATATTAAAAATTATAATATGTTCTATCTATATAATGAAACTAAAAAAACTAGCTCAATAAACTTTTTCCCATATTTTATATTAACATGTAAGTGTAGCTTCGATAAAAACATCCCTAATTTCCATAATTCCATAGTTACTTTGTTTGACTCCAAGAACTTTATCAGTATCCATGAAGTCATCCATGCTTGATAAGATATCACTTTTGAAATCATTGCCCCAGTCCTCAATGTCATAAATTCATCGACTCCATATAAGGCATTACTTGTGAAATGTTTTTCTTTCTCAGTACCAAATGAACTCATCGCCTCTTGATAAGATGCTAGTGCTATAGTTGAGTACATTGGAATCTTCCATCTTTGAAGGAATAGAGCTTGATACGTTGGCATATTCTTTCAATTCTTTGATAATATGGTATACATTATGTTTATAATTAAAAACCACATGCCGAGTCTTTCCAATCTTTAAAAATGCATGCTTCATCTCAAATCCTTACCTACCTCATCGTAGTGACCATCCAATGAGACTAAGTTATCATCCATACCATCATTAGTAACTTTTTGAATTCTCATCTGCAAAAATGTCCAGTGTTCCACTTGTTCAAATCCCAAGACTTGACCTGCTACATTCTTATTTGCAATTGATATCATTTGTAAAATATCTCCCACTCTAAAATACAAAGATATGCACTTCATATTTCTGATGACATGTGTTGGATAAGTCTCATCTCTGTCCCATGCAATAAATACTTTGTTGGAAGTATTATAGGGCATAACATCTCCAAGGATCTCCATATCCCTATATTTATGCTTTAGCTCAACATGTGCACTAAGAATCTTTGACACAATAACTGCCACCTTATCTTTGCCAAGTCTTCTAAAGTGACAAATAGACTTTGGATCACTTTCCTAGATTTTAACAAATGCAACTACTTCTCTTTTGCAATATAAAATCATCTCCATCCTCGAAAAGATAATTGTAGCCATCTCCTTTGTGAGCTTCCTTTTGCAAGCAAGCTATAACAACCATTATAAAGAACATTAGTCTCTTTTCAATAATCTACTTTATTAATTATTTGGAAATCTCTGTCTCGTTTAGAAATGTGAGAGGTCTTATTTAGAAATTTGCGTTTTCAATAAAGTATTTAGGATTTAGTAAATAGCAATTTCTTAAACCCAAACCCTCTAAGCCCTAAATCCTTAATACTAAGCTAAACCCTAAATCCTAAATCATAAATCCTTAATACTACACCCTAATCCTAAACCCTCATCCCTAAATCGTAAACTCTAAGTCCATAAATCATAAACCATAAACCCTAATCCCTAGATCCTAAACCCTAAATTATAACACTACTCCTTTAAACCTTAATCCCTAAAACCTAAACCCTCATCCTTAAACCCTAAACCTTACATCCTAAACTCCCAAACCTTAAACCTTAATCCGACTCTCTAAACCCTAAACCCTAACCCTTAAATCCTAAAGCCTAATCCCTAAATCTTAACCCCTAAACCCTAAACCCTAGCCCTAAAATCCTAAGCCCTAAACCTAACACATAAACCTGTAAATCATAAATCTGTAATCTTGACCCTGACCCTCCAAACCGTAAACCCTAATCCCTAGACCCTAAACCTTTTTTGTAAATCATAAATCCTAAACCCTAACCCCTAAACCTCTAAACCTTAAACCCTTAATTGTAAATAATAATCCTAAACCCTAAAACCTTAAGCCTAAACCATAAATCCTAACCCTAGCTCTCTAAACCATAAACCCTAAACCCTAATGATGCACTAAATTATTGAAGGTTAGACATCTGCAAAGCAGTGAAGTAGGGCACAATCCGAGGTCACCACATGTTCCCCAATTCTTCAAAGTATGTATGCATCAAAAAATGTGGATTCATGTGGGTTCGGGTACTCTTGCTTTACATGGTCTAAGGTATACATTTTTTTTGCTTCATCTTACATGTGCCAATCATCAAAATGCTCCCCCTCAAACATGATATGCAAAAGCTGCCTCATGCAACCCATTGTGAAAACTCCTTTATCATCTTCGATGACTTCCTTTAATTTTATTGATATGATAATAAAAAAATTCATTGGGAGGATTCCTATTGTTTTTAGATGGGCCTAGGGTGCTAGAAGAAGGGGTGGTTGTGATGTTGGAAGGGATGGAGGTGATGCAAGGGGTGGCAATGGTGGTGGGAAAGAGCATCAAGGGGTGGAGTCTATGGTAGGGGTGGTAATGGGGACATTGCTAGGTTGTGTCTCAGGAGCTCTGTCTCAGCTGGAATATGCCATATCATCTACATTGATTGACCCCCTCCAACATACCTAATTATGCCTACAACATCAACCCTGCATGGCCAATGATGCCTCACTATGGATAGGTCACCTCTCTCCACTAACCTGGAGTGGAAAACTCTCTCCACTACGAAGAGGATGCCTATTGTATGAAAAATAAGAGAGGCATGAGATGAGTTCATGCAAGACTGAAGAACCTGCTATAATGCCTCAAATGGATTATACTATCCACAATCTCATCCAAGCTCATCTAGAAGATGCATGGTGAATGGCTCAACTCTGATGCTAAGGACCGATGTGAAGGCATAGCTTTATAATGGAAAGAGACAAACAAACAAAAAAATAAAACAAAAATTAATAAAATTGAATAAACAAACAATTGAAGAAACTAAATTAACAAACAAATTAACAAAGCAAAATCTGGGATGTAGAAAAGAGGAATGTAGAATGTGAAAAGCAAAAAAAGAGGGGAAAATAGGGGAAAAAAAAGAAGGAAAGATGCGGAAAGAGAGGGGATTGAGGGAAAAGACAAAAAAAGAGAGAAAAAGAGAGGGGGAAAGAGAGAAAAGAGAGGGGAGAAGACAAGAGAGGGGCAACGATGAAAAAAAGAGAGGAAAAGATGCAGAAAGGGAGGGGATGAAGGGAAAATAAAGACAAAGAGAAAAAGGGAAGGAAAAGCGAGGGGGAAAGAGAGAAAAGAGAGGGGAATTGAAGCAAAAGAGATGTAAGAGAGAAAAGAGAGAAAAAGAGATGAGAAAAGAGCAAAAAATAGAGGGGGAAAGAGAGAAAAAGAGAGGGAACACAATAAGAGAATCCTATGCCCATCTCATTTGCTAATGCTTAAGGCATTGCAAATGGCCATAAATAACACAACATGAACAAAAAGAGAGGGTGCAAAGAGTTTCTTACATAGAGAACAGATTGTCATGAAAAAAAGAAAGATAGGGGTCCCCTATAGGTGCATTTAATGGTTTAAAAAACACACCACTTTTCATAAGGACTAGTGAGAAGCAAATGAGAAAGTAAAGGAGTAAAGCAAAAGAGAAAGCAAAGCAAGACAAAGGAGCAAAGCAAAGCAAGACAAGGGAATAAAGCAAAGGACAAGGCAAAGAAAAAGAGAAACAACAAAGCAAGAGCTATTCTTCTTCTTCTTTCAAATTGCATAAGGGGCATCATGTTTCTTATTTTAATTCATGAATGCTAAAAACAAGAGGGTGTTCAATGTTAGAGCTATAAAGCTACCGAGATAGTCAAATATGTTTGAAAGTAAGACCATATTCAATGCATATGCAAAGGAAGGGATGAGCGATCAAACGGAAAGCAACAGAGACACTAATCACTTGTGTAACTTCTATTGAATGTACGTGCAGGCAAATAGGATCTTCCCACAAAAGATTGGGTGTGACAATCAACTATTAAGGCCTTACAATGTCTAATGGCATTCTAACACCCTCCCATAAGTCAAACATCATCACACAATATATCCATCTACCAGTCTGTTTGTGTCAATGATCACAAGTTCAGCTTTAAAAGAACTTCAAGGCTCTATCTTTCTCCACTATTGTTGCATGTGCTTGTACCTCCCAGTCTTCATGTCCTCCACCTTCTTTCTATAGTTTCTTGCAAAGTGCCCTAGCCTTCTGCAGTAAAAACACTCTTGTTTGTGCATGTCAACTTGAGAGGAGCTACCTTCATTCCATGCATTTGACTCTTCCTTTTGCTAACCTTTATTCTTGAAATGACCTCCTCTTGCAAATAATGCCATTGGAGCACTTGTGTCTTTAGCTTTGTTCAGCTTCTATCAAAATTTTTCCTGAAGTATTATGCTTGTGACCTCATTGAATTTCATATCCTTCGTGATGTTGCTCAGCATCATGTTGAGATGGTTGTGTGATTCGCAGAGTGTGTTCAACAACATTATGCACACCTCTTCCTCTATGATAATTATTCTGATTGATCCTAATTGATCAACGTAGGCTTTGAATTTGACAAGATAAGTAGCAATGGAATCTCCTTCGTCCATATGCATGTTGACCAACTGGCACCTTAGGTAGGTTTTGTTGGCCATGGACTTCATTTCATACAAGGATGCAAGTGCGTCCTAGGATTCCTTGGAGGTTTCAGCACTACTCACGTGCAAAAGTTTAGTGCTTTCCAATTGGTGGAACAATTCATGCTTTGCCTTTGCATCTTGTCTTGCCCAATATTTGAGTTTGTCTACTTCCTCTTTTGGTGACTTTGCATTGTCTTCTATGATGGTAGTCCACATATCTTTTGCTTGGAGAAAAAGTTTTCTCCATTGAATCTATCAACCAATCACAGAGTCACTGGCTCCATGACAATTGTTGAGATGCACTTAGACATTCAATTCAATTACCCATGCCTGTCTTCAAGTGTTGAAGGTCACCAATGATCATCCCTTCTTTAGAACCTTCACGTGTGTCAATGATCAGCACTGATTCATTCATTCTTCACCCTCCATCATCAAATTCTATCATATCTAGTCCTTGATGAATGTGGGGCTCAGGATCGGATGAAGTGCTATAATACTATGTTTGAAATTAAGACTGTATTCAATGCAAATGCAAATGAAGGGCTGAGCGATTAGACGGAAAGCAACAGAGAGGCAAATCACTTGTGTTTCTATTGAATGTACATGCATACAAATAGTCTCTTCCCACAGCAGATTGGGCATTACAACCAACTATTATGGCCATCCTCACTACGAATGCTTTCAAAGCATTGTTTCAAGTCTCGCTTGTGATCTAACATGGTATCCTCGCCTAACATAATTACTACTAACATAATGTTTGACTTACAATGTCTAATGACATTCTAATAGAATCTACCATTTGCAGTTTGCACACACTGATTTTCTAAAATCCTTGATCTTCAGTATTCTGATTTGGTAGATGTTGTTCGTCATCATAAATCATCCTCAAATCCTGGTATTTGTAAACACTCTGCATTGACCAAGCATCACCAAAGGCTATTCATTTCTTCAGACACACCTTCTTCTTGATTTTTACTTGAACTTATTCACAGAGACATATGGGGACCCTTTTCTCCATCTCATTGGCCGGCATCAATAATTAATTACTTTCATTGATGACTTTATCCATTTTACTCATGTATATCTTTTACATCACAAATCAGAAGCTTTTGTTGTCTTTCAACAATATCATAATCTTGTTGGAACACAAATCAGCAAATTACTCAAGGCATTGAGAGGACCTGACAATAGTGGGGAATATAATTCTTTATCTTTCCTTGAATATTGTGCTCAATATGCCATTCATGATCAGGATATACTGTTGCTTACACTCTTGGGCAAAATCATATTCATTAGAAAAAATCAAAGATTATTTTAGGGCCTTTTAGCCTAGAAGGAAAATAGCCCTCCACCAATCAAATAAGGGCAAACGTAACATTGGAAAAAGTCACAAAAAGAAAAGAAAAAGAAATACTGCCGAGTTAGCTTTCAATGAGGATACTTGAATTACTTTATTATAGCTAACATATGGTATAGAATTTGGTATTTCTAAACACCAACTATTTCTGAACACCGTGTATAGACCTGACCAAATCCCTCGAGGTGACTTTTGAAATGTTGAAAACGAACCTCTGGAGTCTCAAAAAACACCAAAAAGGCCCGGAAAGCCATTTGTACACATGAAAGCGATTTGACACGTTGTCAAAACATAAAAATCACACAATTCTCAATGGTATCCATTGTTCATTTATTCATTCTAGTCTTTCTAAGATTTTTTGGTTTGATGCAGTGCTTGCACTTGTTTATGTTCAAAATTATCTACCTACCAATGCTCGTGTTGGCACTCTTCTAGACATAGCTTGGATAGGTACCACAAACTTCAATTTCCCATCTCCGTGTGTTTGGTTGTATTGCTCGTATTCATGTTCCCAAAAAAACAAGGGTCAAAGTTGATATCCTTCGTCAAAAAGTTATTTTCATTAGATATCCTAATGGTGTTGAAGGTCAAATGTTTTATGACACTTTCCAAAAATTTATCTCAAAATTTATGCTTTTCTTCAATCTCAAGGATTTCAAACTTGCTCCTCTAATGCTAATCTATATTTGAAGAAGGAACATCAATTATTCATCATTATTGCTTTATATTTTGGTGACACGGTCCTGGTTGCCAACAACCTGGGATTTCTTACACAGATTGGCACATATTAAAAAGCTCTTATCCTCATCATTTGAAATGGTTGACCTTAAAGGGATTCATTTTGTCTAGGCAATCAAATCCTTGATGTTTTGTGATCATGGTCTTCTTATGCTTTGACAAATAAAGTTCATTACAGACACTCTTGCAAAATTTCACTTAACAGATGCTCATTCAATTGCTACTCCCATTGTTAGTCATTCCAATAAGAATAAACCTATGAAATTTACTCATCCTTTCAAAGGTCACATTCCATATGCAAATTTTGTTGGATGTTTGCAATTTATTGGTTGAAATACTCAACCCGATATCCTCTTTGCTACAAACATTCTTGGTCTAGTATCTTGCCAAGCCTTGTTATGATCATTGGGTCATAGCCGAACGAGTATTGAAATACTTAAAGGGTACTTCAAACTATGGCCTTTTTTATCAAAGGGACACATCTACTTCCTTTTCCTTGGTTATTCTAATGTTGATTAGGCTATTTCTCACTATCAAATGTGTTCTAATAACTGTGGCGATTTCATTTATGTTAACAACTTTCAAATGAGTTGACCAATAGGGCGACTACCTTTATGTTGTTTCCTAGGCAATCAAGAAACAACATTGTGTTGTTGTGTTTAGTACATAAGCAGAGTATGTAGCAGCTTCCCTGGTAGCATGAGAATTAATTTGGCTTCATTAATTGCTTTTCGATTGATCCACCATCTTCAAGAACTCCTCCATTAGCATTGCAAAATATTATGTTCTGCATAGTAAGACAACATATCAAGAACATATTATTGCTCACTATCACTACATATGGCATGAAGTTCAGAAAGGATCCATCACGATTGAGTATTGCCATGACCAATCACATGATTTCAATGATATCTTCACTAAGGGATTTGAAGAAGCTCAATTTTCTCTCTAAGGAGTGAGCTTGGAGTTACGCCATTACCACTATGAGCCATTGTAATCTAGAATCTTGCTATAGAACAAGCACTACCGCTATATATATTTTCCACATTTTAATAACACTCACTTTAAAATTTGCCATAGGCTTATATTGAGCTCAGATTTTTCCCTTGTGAGTCCCTAAGAATTTCTTTATCCATAGCTAGAGGCCTTGATTTGAGTGGGAGTTTTAAAGCTATATATAACCTCGAGGGGTTCACCTCATAAAATTTTAGTGTACCATGTGCATTATGTGTATCTACAAAGTTGGCCATTTGATACTCAACACACAACATGTCAATGCACAACAAGGTGTCTACTTGTCTCTTTTGTTACCCCTTACAAGCAGCACTAAAGAATTCATGTACATCAACACAAGATTTAGGAGAAGGTACCAACTTGAAAGAATGAATTCAGATATATCTTATAAACACCAAGCACAATAAAGGCCTAAAGCTCCTGTCCCTAGCTACATTCATCTCCAACTACATAGTTACAAGGACTAGAGCAAAGAAATAAAAGTAGCCAATGTAGTTCTATTTGTTGGAATTTGGGGAGAGAGGAGAGCTTCATCATGGAGTTGAGTGAGAATACATGAGATATTCAAATGGGTGTTCTATTATTGTGAGAGGGAAGTCACTCTTTTATAGAAATGGAGAAAGGGTGGCCTAAATCAATGGCACCTCTCCTACATCAAAGGAGGTAGCTAATAAATCATAGGAACTCCACAATCATGAGCACCACCCCATGTGGGGGCCATTACATCATCACCTATGTCATGGTCTATGGTAGTAAGTGTGCCTCTCCTACATGCACACACAACCATATGACTACTAATAGATGCACATATGCACCTAGCAAGCCCTTGATCACACATATCCCAACATACCCCCCCTCAAGGGTTTGTCTCTTGCTATGTCAAGGATACATCTAGTCGCATAGTTTCTCATGCCATCTCATGGTGGTCAAGGATAAATCTATGGCTAGGATCTCATGCTAGCAAAGGTGCCCAAGGGTCAAGGTTTACAAAAATGGGATAGACTCCCCTAGAATGGTTATTTCCCTTGAATGTACAAGGATGAATCTTAGGCCTTTATGTTGATTTAGTTTCTCATGTCTGCAAGAGGTACCATGGGAGCAAACACAAAGCACATGGCCTACATCATATGGTGACCAGAGGTGATTTACAAAGACTATATGGACTAAAGCAAAACCATAACATTCTTTCTGGAGTACTAATCCAGGCAGAGAACCTCAAAATTGACCAAGTGATGATAAATAAATTTCAAAAGGCATGCTCAAAAGGCATAGTCTTTATCTTCTACCACAAAGTTTGATTCTTCATTTGTTGATGGAGTTCTTCCTTTAGCCAGATTTGCTTTGTTGTTGATGTAGCCCTTCTTCACATGAGCTTCATTTGAAGAGCAACAAGATGAAGGCATATTTACTTCACAAATATATCATAAATGCATCATGACCTTTTCAAAAACTATCAAATTTAGGACAGTGCTCCAAAGGTGAAGCTAAAAAATGCTTTAGATCACTTCAAATGAGCAAGCATCCAAAAGCCCAAAGACTATTAACATAATAATTAAAATTTCTAGCACTTGACCATGTTCAATGGTTCACAACAGAAGCAAAGATCACTATTACCCCCAAATTGAATAGTTTGAAGTTGGAGGCCTCAATTGAAGACTTCAAGAGTAGAAAATAAAGGGTTTTCTGGTGGAATGGAAGCCCCTACTGTGGAGTGTCCACCATGAAGCAGAGGCGCAATCGCATGTGTCATTGTCTGTGGGAAGCTTGTCAATTCTGACTGGTTTTTTGCTAAATGCTCTACATCCAATGGACCAAATGGGCTGAGATTTGGACACATCACTCCTTTGGTAGTCTCCCCACTTGTGCTCAGAGGGATTAAGCTGATTTCCTCTATTGAATGAAAAGTCACTGAAGAGAGGGAGTGTCAGCACGGGCTGTAGAGGGCATCTCTCTCTAGTTTCTTGGGGCTGGAAGGTTGCCTATATGCAAGGAGTTTTTGGATGAAAGGCTTTGGGAATGGTCCACTATAGAGGGAGAACAAGCTCTTGCAAAAAATTTGGAGAAGAGGGGAAGAGGGAGAAGAAAGCATGAAGAAGGAGAGAGATGGGGAAGATGATGACATGTGGTAGTTTTGGAAGCTCTAGATGCTCATGGAGGTCGGAGTGTCTCTAATACCAAATGTTGGAACTTGGGGAGAGAGGAGAGCTTCATCATGGAGGTGAGTGAGAACACATGAGATATTCAAATGGGTGTTCTATTATTGTGAGAGGGAAGTCCCTCTTTTATAGAAATGGAGAGAGGGTGGCCTAAATCAATGGCACCTCTCCTACATCAAAGGAGGTAGCCCCTAAATCATAGGAACTCCACAATCATGGGCACCACCCCATGTGGGGGCCTTTGCATTACATCATCACCTATGTCATGGTATATGGCACTAAGTGTGCCTCTCCTACATACACACACATCTATATGACTGCTAATGGATGCAAACATGCACCTAGCAAGCCCTTGATAACACATATCCCAACACTATTTAATAACTATAGTGAGACAAAGGACCCATAAAACCATTATAGAAAGCACCATTGACATAGCAAATTTGAATAATTTGTAGCCATTGAAATGGGATAAAACAACTTTGACCTAGAAAGAGAGCTTTATTCCATGAATTGAAAGACCCAAACTTATCACACCAAATATCTCACATACAAAATCATATAAAAAAAGGACAATGTTGTAGCATTATGAAGACTCAAGTCGAAGAAATGAGTAATTATGGAGGATAGACTACTTTAAAAATGCATTCATGCCAATTTTACAAAGTAAGATTAAGGCATGTACAAAGTATCATACCTACCAAAGATAAGAACGTTGGCTAGAAGTACACCAATGCCTATTTTTTAACGCTCCTGCATGATACATTGCAAGAACCAAGAAAATATGCATGTCCTAAACTGTGATAATGATATTAAATGACGGATAAAGTACTTTGCATGAGAAAATAGGAGTGAGACTAAGGCATATGAAAATTATCATATCCATCAAAGACACACACATAGAGTGAAAGCACACCCTTGGGGGAGTAACTCATCATATGTAACCCTATCACATGAGTTCAACAGATGGGTCTTTATCAATTCCATTACTTAGATACTTATATATGCATAAGCAAGTAAATTAAGGCCTAACTGTTAAAATACAAAAGAGTAGTGTAAATTACAAAAGTTTTAGAAGCTGGAGAGAAGCTGCAAGCATGCAGCATAGACATTTGCAGACTCTTTAGAAAGAGTGGTTGAGGAGTGGTTCATGTCCTATGACATAAAATGATCCCAAAACTTTGAAGAAGGCTTGAAATACCTACCTTGGATTATTGTGGTGATATATAGCCGTTATGTTGTGTCAAATCAGTCAAAATTTCCCCTTACATTGTCTCTAGTGGAAGGCAACATCCAGGGATAATTTCTTGATGATTGTTTGCATTAGTTTCATTAAGGAGAAAAGTTTTATATGGCCTACAAAAGTTTTTCATCAATGGACAATGGATGTTTATGTTCTTATTGAGTTGATTCATCCACAGAGTGTGTCATAATTTGGTTTGAGTTGCCATATTGGTTAATTTGTTAGGGATGATAAGGGGTTTGGCGAGGGTTTGGCAAGATAGTTCTAAAGTAAGCCTCGTGATGTTAATTAATGGAATGTCAAGTCTACTTAGTGGATTTTTATGATCGTATTGAGTAGACTCATATGTAGTATATGTTGTAAATGGTTGGGTGTGTTGGAACTTGCATGCAAATCAATCTTCTAATAAATCCACTCTTCACATTTACATAATTTAAGTATATGCAATGAACAACAAGTAGCTTCGCCATCAATCTAGTTGTTCTACCAGGATGTTTCTTCTACAGACTTAGGCTCACGGCACCTTGGCTCATGGCATCATCAAAAGGACCAATTACATAGTTGACAGTATTTTGTAGGAGTCATTTGGATCCAAGGCTCACCACCATGCAATGTCTAGTTGCTTCTTACCACATTGCCAAGTGCCAGCTCGATACTCATCCCTACAATCATGTCTTGCTTCATGCATGGGCCAATCACCAGCCGTTGACCAGCATGATGCACACTATTCAAACCTTAATCACACTATTGCCCCTAGGAAGATCATTCCTCCAATAGGGTGTGTGCCATGAGTGGTCTATTTTTAGTGGATGGTAAGTGGTTTGACAAGGCAATTATATAGTTATTGCATATGAGAGGCCTAATAGGTTTTTAGGTGATAAGTTGGTTAAGGACTGATATTATAAAAATATATTTTATTCAAAGAAAAATAGATAATATATACCAAGCTCAATGGCCCTCTACTAAGCATGGCATAATGTCATTGTTCCAATAGATATTAGTAGAGTCTTGATTGGCAAAATAATCAAGCACACAAGCTTCTTAGCTATCTCAAACTATTGTAGCTTACATTAGAATTCAAACAATAGCACTTCCTGCCACTTGAGTGAGCATTTTGAGAAGCCTAATACCTTGACCTCTTTAGTCCAATATCAGATTAGAATAGCCCAAGGTTGATTTGCATGTAACCTAGATAACCACTTGCTACATAATGTCTCGTCCTTATCCTTGACAGCTTCGAGCCACAATTTACCAAAAACCTTTGGTGCATTGGCATATTCCCAAGGGAAATTTGGCCACTTTTTGCACCAAACCATGTCCCTCAAACACTTATCCATAGTATGAATGGCCTCTATAATGCTTGCTTTTTCTCGTTAACATAGTAGTTGTGAGAACTCTTGGTTAATGTGAAAAATCTTAATATTCTAAAATTGGATAGTTAAATTTGGAATTATTATTAGTGTTAGGTGTATAATTAACACTCCTTCCAAGAGTAATGCCGATGGCCCTTTGGTTTACACCTCTTCTTCCTCATCTAGCTCTCCTTGGTGGATAAAGAAAATATTGAATCAGGGTGTCTACATCAACCTTCAATAGGAGGGAGAGCTATCTAGAGCTTGATCCATTGAATATGGTCATAGCTCTTCTAATCTTTCTCAAGAGGGATTTGAAGAGGTCTCTTAGCTTACAGCAATGTAAAGCTATAAGACAACACGATTTCATCCCACAGACTTGTGTTCGATGCAACTTTCCTCAAGTCATTACCATTGTCTAGAGTAGAGAGAACTCGCTTTCTATTTTGTAGCACTCATCATGAGTAGATAGCACTCAAGCTTATAGCCATCTTTTAGGGATGGAGAGCTTAGAGCTTGTCCGTTGCATTTTGCTTAGATTTAATGAGCTTTCTTTTGTTTTATTGGTAGGGCCAATGAAATAAATTGAACTTTCATCACACAGGTCTTCTTCTCTGCATGTTCATGTTTATGAACCTTTAGGTAGGTGGAAGGTAGTGAAAGGAGAAGTCTACATAGTATACTTTGACCTTATGGTCTACACAATTGACTCTAGAGTCAGAAGATGTTAGCCAGTAACAGATTGATATGCTTTATCTAGAGACGCTAGCAATAGAAGCCATGGCTGATGCAATTTCACTCTAGTTTTACATGAGTCTATTTCAGCAACAACCATCTACAATAGTGCCATTTCTCAAAGATAATCTCCTCCATTGCTACGTGAGAAGCAGACCTTGATAAGCAGTTTTGCACCATGGAATGAGGGTCTCAGGGCCTTGGTATCAACCTAAGCTTTGCCCCCCCTTGCCTCGCAGCTCAACATACCACCTTGGCTTTGCCCAAGTTTGCTAGTTAACTCTCAAGAACTTTCAGCTATCATGCTATCTGACCCCAATAGCCCCCCAAGTAGCAATCTAGCAAGCAATGTTTAACAGCACCCAATAGTTTTAGTAAAGGTCGACAGAGGTTGCTAGATCTCTGTTAGTTCGTGGTCCTTCCCTCAAATCTAGTGATCTAGATATTGGCCATGGAGGTCCTTCAGAAGTGCATGAGCCACAGTAATCTATCCATGCTTGGTAGTAAAGAAATGATAGAGTTAGTCTCCCATACTCCTATCAAAGTTCTCCTAGCATTCTCGAGATAAGTCTAGGGAGCAATGTATCCTTTGGGCTCCTTATGCTTCTTTCTTACATCAAGAAGTATCCAGGGTGCATTAGTTCATGGGTGATGGAGTGCATGTGTGCTTAATTTTGTAGATGTGCAAAGTGGTGGTGGTGGGGTGTGTGTGTGTGTGTGTGTGTGGGCATGCACATGCACGCACGCCCATGTGGCCCACCCCCAACCCAAAGGTAAGACCACATGGTGGGGAGTGAGCCCACCATGTGGAACTTACTCCCAACCTAATGTGGAACTTAAGAACAATGAACCAAATAGTTGGTGGTTGAAGGTAAAGGATGTAGGAGATGAAGTGAGTTGTAGTGCATAAGAAAGTATCATTTCCAAAGAGGAAAGCCCACAAAACATAGCAGAGAATAAAATTGAGTCATAAGTGGGCACTACAACACTTCGCAAAACCAATACCAAAAGGTTGTTATGCCAACTACCAAGTGGAATGAGCTCATAGCCAAAAACATAGACAAGAGGAGCATATAGCCGATTGCAATGCTCGAAAGAGCAAGAGCTACCTTCACAGGCTCTTAAGCATAGTCTCCTTGCACTCTTAAAATTTAGTTTTTCCGGTGTTTTTTCTTTATTAATTTCTTTTAAGTAGAAATCCCACCCCCTCATCATTAGCTTATTATTATTTTAATTTCTCCCCCCTCTTTTTAAAATTTCCACTCTTTTAATTATTTAATTATTTCACGTATGTGGCTGGGTGCACCTTTGAACTTTATTTTTTATTTTTACCTAGCTTAATTATTTGGATTAAATGGAGTATTTGCCCATTTACCCCCGCTTTTATTGCTACAACTTTACCTTGAACTGCTATTTATTTCTATTTAATTATTAACACCCTTAGCTTGTGACCTAAGACTTTTTAAAACACCCTTAACCTTCTTTTAAACCACCTTTATATTCCCTCATTGCCCACGATCGTGCATGTGGTGAGTGGTGCATGCCTTCTTGTAACGCTTCTAAAGGTGCTCATTATATACTTAACCCCTTATTGTTCCCTCATACTCCTGCCCCTTACACTCTGTTCTATCCTCCACCCCTCCTACTTCTAAAACTATCCAACAAGCTTGCTATGGCGCCTACTGATACTTACACAAGTAAACTATGCTTCTTGCCGATTCCCCTCTTCGCTTAGTTGACGTCTTCTTTTTTATGGTTGTCGACACTTACAGGTGCCTTGCTTATAATGATCACCATGGCTTTTCAACTCCCTTCCTCAGCCTATTCTACCTACATTGTGGCTATTGCACACCCTTGTCTTTTCCTTAGATTGTCTTCCGACAGCTGCATTGCCTAGTTTTCTCCTTTTACAGTGCCAGTTAGGCGGTAAGTGTGTGTGCATGTATAAATGAGTCTAAAAGTTTAAGAATTATCAATGGCTAGGTGTTAAGACAAGGTGATCTAGTTATCAAGGGAAAGGTTAAGTAGGAGAATTAAATAAAAGGGGAAAAAAATTAGTAGGAAAAAACGTCAGGATCGGTTTAGGTAAAAGTGGTTAGGAATGAGCTTCAGGGAAAGAAATTAACTCTAAAAAAATTTAAAGTTTAAAACATCAAGAAAACTTGCTAATGGAGGGTTTAAATAATTAAAAGATTTTATTAGATTAAAGGCCAAGATGAAGCTATATAATAATGAATGTATAACAAGGGGAAAATTAGTTAGTAAAGAATCTAAAAGAGGGAATCAAACCAAGAAAGGTCAACTATTATTTTCAAAATCCAAGATAATTAATTACCAAAATAAAGGGAATGGAGGAGTTAATTATTATAAAACATATGAAAGGCTAGGGGGTAGGAATCACTATATTAATGCACAACCCAAGGTAATGCAAAAAGAGTCATGTACACCACTAATCTTAAAACTAAAATTGAAGAAGTTACAAGAATTGAATACTAATCTGATCACACCCAAAAGTTTAGGATCCATGTACAAGCTGTCATTCTTCCACACATATAACCATAACATGTTGAAAAAGAAATGTTAAAAGGTTTTATAATCACTGTGTGAGTTATTTTGTAGAAGAAGCAGCAAACTTGTGTGTGTGTGTGTGTGTGTGTGTGTGCATGTGGCCCACCCCCAACCTAGAGGATAAGACCACATGGTGAGGGGTAAGCCCACCATGTGGAACTTACCCCTCACGAAGAGCATTATAAGAGTAGCAATGTCAAAGTGTAACCCAAGAAACTTGTTCTTTAAAGTTAAGGATATTTTTGGTGATTTAGGATCAAATCCCTTTTTAGCAAATAAGTCGATTATTCTAACTAAATCTATATAAGCCTAAGAACACTATGAAGCGTTGTACATAAGTGGAAGAACTTGCAAAAAACACACTTTATATGCATAGCTTTCGGGTCGATTACCTATAGCATGGATGAAAGAGACATCAGGACAAGGTAATTTATCTTTTCTCCTAAATTTATGCGTATCATAATCACCAATAAAAGGCCTCAAAAGTGTAATTGAAGTGTTGAGAAAAGTGGCATGATAAGTGTCATAAGTGGATTTGATAGTGATGATCTCCAATAGGTAAATACTCATTCGGTCAGGTAGGTCAATGGATCTATTATGGGAAAGACAATTTACCACAAAGTCATTATTAATCAAAATTAGATCATCCATGAGACGAGCAGATAAATAAAATGCTTTAAGCATTTCCACTTCCATAAATTCGGACAATTTAATGATAAATTTCAGTTCAAACCATGCTAGGTATAAGTTGCACCATAGTGGTGAGCAAGAATAACCCATGGGGATGCCTTTAGTTTGTAGAAAGATAGTTTCCCTAAGTTTCATATAACAATTTTCTAAAATAAAGATGTTAATATTAATAAAATCTTTAAAACTAATAGTACATTCTTTATTTTTCTTAGTAAGCACAAAACATTTCTTAGACTTTTTAAACCCAAGATAACTAGAGATTTGTAAGAGTTTGATAAAATTTTGAAGCAACTCAATAAGGCTCTTATCTCCTTGGTGAGGAATCAGGACTTGATGTCAAAGGTTAAAACAGAGAATATATGTTTAGGTAAATTAATCATGAAGTCATACTGATTTTGAATAACCCAATAGGCATTAGTATGCATTTGTGTAAAAACCCAAATATCTTTGTGAAGTCTTTTCAAATACTCATGAATACCACAATCAAGTGCTCTAGGTAGCTTAGTGATAAGATCGGTAATATTGGAGAACATGCAATTATGGGCATTGATTAGCCACCTAAAGGCATTTTTATGTACCTTATAGCGAAAAGTAAGTTTGGTAGGGAGAGTAATTTCATAAGATAAAGAATAGACTGCTACCATATCGGAGATTTCTTTTTATGTTGCTTGGGTCAGGGAGAGCTCAAGAAACTTAAGTCTTGGTAAAGAAGTAAGTCTTATCAAGTTTTTGCATATAAAGGTAGGGGTTTGCGTGGATTTATCTAGAGGTATTGAGTAAGAAACTCCACTTAATCCATAATATTTTGGTCAAAGAACCAAGGTTTTTTATTAAATCTATAGCTAGGAAAAAGTGATTTGAAGTCCCTAAGGACAACTTCCTTAATGAAATTCTCGTGATCTAAAGTGGAATTGAAGCACATCTAAATACTAATTTTGAACCATGCCAAATATAATTCCTTGATAACTGGATAAGGTTTCACTAGGAGAGAGGGAATATGGTTAAGACCCTTTTTCAAAAAGTCTTAAAGAATTGGGTTTCTAAAAAGATCTGGGTCTGTTGATAAAACATGAGCCCCAAAGTCATCTAAGTTTTGTAAAAAAGGTTTAAAACTTTTAGAAGGAGCACACATGCAAGATAAGAAATCTGTTGAAAAATTACAAAAAGTATCCAAGGGTTTGTAGAAAGTTGCTGCAATATTTTTGGATATTTCCAACCAAAGCTGATATTAAACATGGAAAAGATAAAATTTCCAAATTCCTTTGAGAAATTAATATAGGAATAACATAAAGTGCCGAATCTTTCCAAAGTTCCAGGTACCTTGGAAAGGGTTCTTACTTGCCACCATCCATAGAAAACCATTTGTTAGAACAAATTTGGCATCATGTAGGAAGATAGGTAATGCATGTGTTCCTCAGCTTGTTATCGCTTATACCAAAGAAATATTAGAACAATAAAAAGATTCTAAATGTATACCAAAAAACATCAAAATGGATGCCATAATTTATCTATTGTTTCTTGCATTTTGCTTTTCGATATAAAAATGGTCTAGCTCTATTTTTTTGTCCAATAGTTTGCATTTACCTTCGTGCATCCTCCAACTTAACAATACGTGGCTGCCATGCAATCACAAAATAAAGAAGTTTATCAATCAATGTCTAAAGAGGCACTACTTCAATAAAGAGTTGAGTCATTGTTATAGCTGCTATAGTACATCAAAACCTCCCCACCACGGAGAATCAAAAGAGACACAACGAACTACAAGTGGGTAGCTAACTTGCAAGCACAATGAATCAAACAGTTGGTGGTTCAAGGTAAGGGATGCATGAGATGAAGCGAGTTGTGGCATGTAGGAGAGACAACAACATTTTCATAGAGGAAAGCCCACGACACATTGCAAGGAAGAAAATTGAGCCATAAGTGGATACTACAATGCTTTGTAAGAACTAGTACCAGAAGGTTATTATGCCAACCATCAAGCGGAATGAGCTCACAGCCAAAAACACAGACAAGAGGAGCATATAGCCGATCTCGATGCCCAAAAGTGCAGGAGCTTTCGCAATCTCTTAAGCATGTGTATACATTTAGTCCTGAGGTGTAAGGGCACAGTAAAAGGAGAAAACTAGGTGGTGCAATTTGTAAGAAAACAATACAACGTTTGTGCTCAATAGATAACAGGATCTCCTATGCAAGAGAGAAAAGCAAATAGTATGGAGAATAAAAAATTTGATTACTATAAAACTGATACAATAGATGGCGCTACCTCCCAACCGTGCACTTCTGTGTGAGAAGCTTCGATGGCATGCTGGAACAGAAGAGGACAGAGACTAGATGCTAAGGAATCAGGGTTGATGTAGCTAGTGATGATGATGGGCTTCACGGGCTTGCTCTTATATATTCACCAATCATAGTCGATTAGACCGAAAATCCCTTATTTATAAATATTTCATTAATAAAATGTACCCTTTTTCTATACAAATCTGTAAATTTTTCCCGAAATTGTTTTAAATACTCCCTTATGTAAATTAACTTTTGTAAAATTTAGATATTAAAAATGTCCTTTCACTGAACTCACGTGACAGGGTTACATATGATGAGTGGCCCCCCCAAGATAAGCATATGCTTTCTCTCTTTTTCTCTTTTTTACTCTCTTTTCTTTTTTTCCCCTCTTTTTTTTCCTTCTCTTTTCCCCTCTTTCTTTCTCATCTTTCTCTTCTTTTCCCCTCTCTTATTTCCTCTCTTTCATCCTCTTTTCTCGCTCTTCTTTTCATAAGCGTATTCATTTGTCTATGTATCTTTCTCATAAGCTTATGCTTATGCATGAGCATATGCTCATATGCTCATGCATAAGCATAAGCATATGCTTTCTCTCTTTTTCTCTTTTTTCCCCTCTTTTCTTCTTTTCTCCTCTCTTTTCTTATTTTCCTCTCTTTGTTTTCCTTCTCTTATGCTTATGCTCTTTTCCCCTCTCTTTTGTCATTCTTTTTCCCCCTCTTCCTTCCTCTTCCTTCTCTTCATTTGCCCCCTCTTATTTCCTCTCTTTCATCTGCTTTTCTCTTCCTTTCATAAGCATATACATTTGCCTATGCTTATGCTCATATGCTTATGCTTATGCATGAGCATATGCTCATATGCTCATATGCTTTTCCCCCCACTTTTTTCCTTCTCTTTTCCCCTCTTCCTTTTTCTTCTTTTCCCCTCCATTATTTCCTCTCTTTCATCCTCTCTTCTCTTCTGTTCATAAGCATATGCATTTGCCTATGCTTATGCTCATATGCTTATGCTTATGCATTCATGAGCATATGCTCATATGCTCATATGCTTTTCCCCTCTCTTTTTTCCTCCTCTTTTCTCCTCTTCCTTCTCTTCTTTTCCCCTGTCTTATTTTCTCTCTTTCATAAGCGTATGCATTTGCCTATGCTTATGCTCAGCTACGATGGGTCGCCTTCCCACAAACAAAGAGGCAAGATGCGCATTTTGTATAGGAACAAAGCTGTGGTTTATTGAGATGGAGGCCATGGGAGCGATGGTCGATTGGGGTGAGGTGGCTGCTCACACGATATAAGTCTACTCTACTTGTAATCTCACTTTTTATATTTTTTTATTCTTTAAGTTCCAATCTAATTTCTGATTAATATGGTTTCACACTTAGAGTGCAAGCTCGAATGTCCCATCAATGGAGGTGAGCGGTGATGATGATGGATTTAGCTTACATGGCTTCGATGAGGGCCAGGGATTAGGCATACCTCACGAGGGCCAGGAAATAGGCTAGCACGACCACAATGAGGACAAGGACAAGGATGATGATTCAGATGAGCAATAGAAGTAGTAGCATTAGTAGTAGTTTGTATATACTTCTACATGTATATGCTTCTATATGTCGGCTCATTTGAGCGATTTTTTATCACCCTGTTCGAAAGGGTAATTTTATAACAAACAATGTTGTATATCTTCGACATGTATATGCTTCTATTGCTTGGCTTGTTTGAACAATTTTGTATCACCCTTTTCATAAAGAAAATTTTGTAACAAACAACATTCTTTTGTAATTACTTTTAAAAAAACATTAGTGGGGCAAAATAGGGCTTGCTGTGGCCCAATTTAGCCCCACTAATGTTTGTCGCTATATAGCAACATTTACTAGTGTCGCTATATAGCGACATTTACTAGTGTTGCTATATAGCAATGCTTATATAGTGACCATTCTTTTTCAATGCTAATAGCAACGTAAATACTGACCTTTGATGCCATGTCATAGGCCTTGAATGCACGTGATATAGAGGGTTTATACATAGTAACCCCCCGAGATGCTTAAGCTTATGCATGAGCATATGAGCATATGCTCATGCATAAGCATAGCCAAATCCATATGCTTATGAAAAGAGGAGAAAAGATGAAAGAGAGGAAATAAGAGAGGGGAAAAGAAGAGAAGGAAGAGGGGAAAAGAGAAGGAAAAAAGAGAGGGGAAAAGCATATGAGCATATGCTCATGCATAAGCATAAGCATAGGCAAATGCATATGCTTATGAAAAGAAGAGAAAAGAGGATGAAAGAGAGGAAATAAGAGAGGGGAAAAGAACAAAAGAAAGAGGAAGGAAGAGGGGAAAAGAGAATGAAAAAAGAGAAGGGAAAAGAAGAAAAGAGAGGAAGAAGAGAAAATAAGAGAGGGAGGGAAAGAGGGGGGAAAGAGGGAGGAAAAGAGGAAAAGAGGGAAAGAAGAGGGAATAAGAGAAGAGAGGGGAAGAAAGGGTTCCTACACTCATCACTGCAGCTAGCACTTAAAGCACTAGCTACAGGCTAATGCAAATAACAAAAAAAAAAAAAGGAAAAAAGAGGAAGCACTTTCTTACGTGGAAAAGTCCTGCTCGGTGTTTCGTGGACTGGCCCTACAAAAGAGAGAAAACATACCATTTTTCAGATAACTAGTTAGAGAAAGAAGGAGTTGGAGAAGCAACTTTCCAAAGGGATTGGATTGAGGGGACAAGCATAAGCCTACAAATAAGGAGAAAGCACGAATGGAAGGGAAAGAGGAGAAAGAGAAATACCAAAAAGAGAAGAGGTGAGTCTTCTTTCTTTCACCAAATCTCGTTTTTTGTCCTTAATCTCTGAAAAACAAGCATGAAAATTAGCACATAGGCTTCACAATGCAAGGAGAAACATGCTTCAGCACTCACAAAATGCAATCGCACAAAAAATGAACCTACGTTGCTTAAAGAGACACACCTTCTTGAAAAACTTCCTTTCACACAAGTAGAGAGGGAGAAGAGTGGAGAGCGAGCAAAAGTGTTGAGAGAGGGGCTTGGTAGGGGTGAGGAGTGTGGAGAATAGAGGAGGAAAGTGAGGTTGCTGAATATAATGTGGGAGGAGAGATTTTTGCTTTTCTTGCAATAGAGTTGTGAAAGACGGCATCACATGGGGTTTTGGGTTTTAGTCCCCTAGTATCGCTATATAGCGACACTAGTCATAGTGACACTTATACCCTAAAAGTGTCACTATATAGCAACACTTATACCCTAAAAGTGTCACTATATAGCGACACTTATACCCTATGTGTATATAGTGACACTTATATCCTAAGTGTCGCTATATAGCAACACTTATATCCTAAAAGCGTCGCTATATACTTATACCCTAGAAGCATTGCCCTATAGCGACGGTTCAAGGCACTTGATCTAAGAAGAGAGGGAAGGAGCTCATGGGTGGCTATTTTTTGGATCTTAATGGATTTCCTTGCATTTTGTGTTGTGATTTTGGAGGTATGCAGATGGAAGGGACGAGTGGAAGCTTGTCAGATGATGCACTAATGCTCGAGAGCGCAGAGTTACAGAGAGGTTGTATTGACATTGCACTCATTGAAAGTGAGAAGTATGACATCAATGCCATATTGTCATGCTCTACTTGAGGATGTATAGGGAGGAGCCCAAACTAGTACCCACCATTGGTGGTGCAGGAGAGATGGATCATTGAAAAGTCAATGCTATTTGAGTTCGTGATTAATATTGCATGCGTACACGACATGAACTCTTGAGACAAGATCTTATATTTACACAAAACCTTGAGACAGGATGAGGAGGGTGGCGAGGGTGTGTGTATACCTTCACACTTTGAGAAGGAGTATAGTCTTTTGGATGTGCCAGATGATGACAAGGGTATGGTGGACATGTTGGATTCCATTTTTAGGGGTAATGCACATGTGATGTCTGAGTCTAAGGCCGTGCACATGGTACCTTTGATAGAGGAGTTATAGATCTTATGGACAGGAGTGTGGGTCTTTGATATTTCTAGAGCAACTAGACATACCAATGGCATTTTTGCATGGAACACATCGATTGACACTAGAGAGTCACGTATGATTGTGGAGTCATGGCTAACTTCACACAAGATAGCCGAGCAAGTATTTTGGATACCAATCTTCTCTCCTCGTAGTTGGATTATTGTGGGACCATACACAAAATCTATGAAATTGATTTCAAACAATTTAGTATTTTCATTCTCAAGGATGTAAAATGGTTTAGAATTATTTACGATGGTCTTTGTTCTTCTCGAGCATTGTGAGCAGGTGCATACTAATGATTTAATTAATTGAATCTTTCATTTTTAAATTACATGTACTTAAGCATAGTTTCATATAATTGATGGCATTTGGCATCCATCTACAATATTGGTGGTTTTTCATCTCGATCATTCTAATCCAAGATGGTGGTACATGATCCAAGTTGCACCACGAAGTAAGCAAATTTTTGAAGATAGAGATGTGGATATGGAGATGCCACTACCAATGCCAGATCCAATTGATCTAGGTGGATCTAGCGAAGAAGATGAAGATCACAAAATGAGCCAAGAGGAAGATGTGCATAATGACATCATACAGGAGGAAGATGGAGATCACGATATTGAGGAAGAAGATGACAATAATCAAGAATCACCCGACTTTATTGAAGAAGATGATCAAGTCTATGGTGAATGTACGATGCCAGAGTACGATGATGATATAGGAGATCAACTCGGTATAGAGTTGGAGAATAACACTTCATCACTTGTGGTTTCATGTTGCTTTTTCAAAAGTAAAAGCCAATTTATAAGCTTCACATATATTAAGCTAGTTTTTATTTAGTGCATCCTTTACTGAGCAACTTTTTATTTAGTTCATCGCTTGCTGAGTCTTTGTGTAAGTGCTTTGCTACTCAACATTCATAGAACATCCTTCAACCAAAGAGCTCTATTAATATCTATACTCGGGTGCCTCAGAAAACTTGATTGTTTTTTAGCAATCACTATGACATACGTCTATGTGTTGGAGCTTTTCTTTGCCTGTTGATATAGAGATAAACCACCTTTCTTTAATGTTGTACATGATTGAAACCATGATATCATCGTAGTTCAGTACAATACTTTGTTCTTGATATTCCACTTGAAAGGTTATGTTATTTGTATTCCACTACATTCATATGCTTGGTGTTTTATTTGCAATGATAATACATGTATTATTATGTTTTGCTAACAAGTTTAGCTACAGCTTCAAGTTTCCGTGAATTGCGATTAAAGAGACCTGCCAAATAAGAATTATATATCAAGCTTTACTTTCAGAATGAGCTGATTGATTCAAAGGAGCTTCCAAAATATTTTTTATTGTTTTGAAGGCTAGATTTTCTTCCATTATTTTATCATTTACTTTTGATTTCCTAAATGTCTTATGTTATTTTGAAGATGAGAGCTACTTTTGATTATCTTATGATTTTGAAAGTAGGTTCTCTTTCATCTTTTGTTAATCAAGTTAAGCATGCCTATAGGCCATCCATTGTATTTGATCTGGAGTAGCATAAAGATCATGTAGGTGTGCTTGATATGCAAAAGAAAATATTGATCTAATGTTTCTTTCTCTCTTATAAGCTAACATCTTGCTTCATTTGCTTGTTATGTATTCAACATTAGCTTCACTTTCATAAGCTGGTCCATCCTATGGAAGAAAAGGGCTTGCCGAATGTTTTACATTGTTAACATGCTAACATGTTTTCTTTGAATGTTTCTTTTCTATTTAGCTTTGATATCATTACTTCTTGGATACATTACTTCACATATGCGAGGTGCTTCTCACATGTTTTCTTATTGTTTTCAAGCCACTTGTTTATTTCCAAGGTGAGCTCATATGTTCTCTTTCATCACACTCAGTTGTGTCTCCTAGTACCACAAGACAAAGCACCTACAGATGCGCACACAGATGCATTTACTCAACTAAAAAAAAAACTTACGAGCATGTCTATTTGCACATCTATTGGTGCATCTATAGACCCGCATCTAAAGGCGCATCTATTTAGCAGACAGATGTGCCTATGGACATGCATATAGATGCGTAAATAGACGCTCTGCTAGAAAATTTAAAAAACAAACAGACACATCCTTAAATGTATTTATAGACACATTTATAGATGCATTTATAGACACGTTTCTAGACATGCAAATAGATGCTCCTCGAATAAACAGACACATATATAGATGCATTTATAGATGCCCTGATAGACGTGCTTCATAATATTTTTTAAATTTTGTGTGCTTGAACAAAATGCTGTGTATGTTGTGTATGCTATGTAGTTACAAGAATCCCATTTTCACATTGTGTAATTCAATTCTTACAGCCAACCGCATTTTAATTAGCACTCTTGCAAGCACATCTATAACAGACAATTACAATTTCAAATAAAACATTACAACTCCAAAACGTTTAGTTCACAAGGCATTAATTGATAGAACGTTGCACAAGAAAATTGAAAGCCAAAAAAATAAAAAGAGTGTATATTAATTCATAGCTCAAAAAGTGCTTGTGTGTACATATAGTACAAAGCTAAGCCACATCCTATGGCTTCAAGTACCAAAAATAAGAGGAGTGTATATACAAGAGGCACGAAGCCAACCAAGTGGCTTTAACTATAAAAAAGGCTAGCTAGCACTACTTCTACGACTAATCTAAGTTCTCCATGTCCTCGCTCCCTTCTATGCTCCCTTCTGTGCTCCCTTCTCCGCCTCCTTCTTCCTTGTCTTCTTCCTCATCTTCTTGTGTAGGGTCCTGTAAACAAGGGACAACTTATATCAATGTATGAAAAATCAAATCTTTACTTATAATATTGACATTATCAAATTACTTTCAAATAACTCGGGGAGCGCTCCAGTAGCCTAGATATAGTGCTCCTCAGTAATCGACCCGTCATTATAGAAGTGCCTCCATGTATCTCCTCTGTGATGGTGGTGGTGGTAGGCTATCTTGACAGGAGTAGGGTACCTGCCCATGATATCAAGCTGCAAGATGACACAATTTGCGGAGGGATTAGTACAAAGAAACTACCTTCTAATAAACTATATAAACAATATAATTTGAGATCGATACTTACAAATTGGGCCTCCCATGATTTAACACCCCCTGCTCCAAAATGCAACTTCCATATTGCTCCATTTGGATCCTTCGTGCCTCCATGTGCTACAGACTGGGTTCCTCCTTCGCTGACTTCATTACTTTCTTCCACTCTAGCTTGTGAGCGGCATGGGGATGAAAGAGAGGAGAAAGGAGAGGAAAAGAGAGGAGTAAAAGAGAGAAAAAGTGGGGATAAAAGAGAGGAGAAAGGAGAGGAAAAGAGAGGAGAAAAAGAGAGAAAAAGTGGGGATAAAAGAGAGGAGAAAGGAGAGGAAAAGAGAGGAAAAGGGAGGAGAAAAAAAGAGAGAAAAAGAGAGGAGATAAGAGAGAAAAATTACCACAAAAAGAGAAGGCAAGAGAGGATAAAAGAGAGAAGGAAAGAGAAGAAAATAGAGGAAAAGAGAGGAGAAAAAAAGAGAGAAAAAGAGAGGAGATAAGAGAGAAAAAGAGAGACGAAAAGAGAAGGAAAGAGAGGATAAAAGAGAGAAAAATATAGAGTACAATCCCTTTTTTCAATCATGCTTTCCCTTTCCATCATTCATGCAATCCCCTTCTTCAATCATGCAATCCCTTTCAATCATTCGTGCAATCCCGACATTCATTCATGCAATCACTTATTTCCATCATTCAATATGCAATCCTTTTCTGGGAAGTGGAAGCAGAAAGGGAAAGGGAAGAGGAAAGAGAAAGGAAAGGAAAGGGAAGGGAAGGGAAGGGAAGGGAAGGCCAGGCCAAGGAAAAATAACAAAGCATGTCTATATTCGCATATAACAGTGCATCTATAGATGCGGCTATTTGTTTCCAAAAATAGAGTAGATGCATCTAGAGATGCACTCTTAGACACACTCTTAGATGTGCTCTCAGATGCGTCTATAGACATGCTCCAACAGACAGAGTATTCTAAAACTCGAAACGGACATGCGCCCGACACAAAAGCACAACTCTAGTACCAAGAACATTTGTTTCTTGGATACGACAAAGGACAAAGAGAGCAGCTTTTAAAGAAGATCAACCGTAAAGAGACTTACATTGGATAGAGGTATGGAAGCTTCTTGTCCTTCTTCAAAGTTGCTTTTCTTTCTTCTCTTCCTTGTTCACCCTTTGCTTCTCTTTCTTCTCTTCCTTGTTCACCCTCTTCTCTTGTGTGCTTGGAGATGATTGTGTAGGCCTGGAGATAAGTGTGGGTGCTTGGAGATAAGTGTGGATGCTCAGAACTGTCTATTAATAGCAAAGCAAGCCATGCGATGCTAAAAGTATGTGAAGAAAAGCAAGCGTGCTAAAAGTAGGTTTGAAAATCGCGTCTATAAGCGCATCTATAAGTGCATCTAATTGCGCGTCCATATATGCGTCTAAATGCGCATTTAATTGCCCATCTACAACACAATTTAGATGTGCCTATAGACATGCACCACAGAACAGATGCAATATTAGATGCGCCACAGAGTTTTAAGATTAAATATTTGATACAAGAGAAAATTTTTTGGGTTGTTTATTTGTAAGATGTCTTCATCTTCAACAAGTAGCTCCAGTGAGGATGAATCCCTCTGTATCCACCATCGCAAAATGTGGTTGGAGCAAAAAATCAAATGTATGTGTGATCGATGTCAAAATATGTATCGTGCACGCAGGATTACACTCAATCACATCTCAAAGTATGGAGAATGGGATGCGACTGTAAACATGGTAAGTGTTAAAGACTTAAGGTTGATTGGGATACCTATGGGTGTTCATACGTTTGAGTTATGATCCCGTTTTAATTTAATATAGGATGCTAGAGATTTTTACCTCATGCACCGTGAAGGTTATCAAAGCTAGAGATGGTGGCAGTGAAGTGTGCTATTACTACAATTTGTACTCCCACTGGATGCATGAGGTGTTTGAAGGGGGCCTTTACAAAGAGCAAGAAAAGAGGTGTAGAGCAATTATATGGCTTGAAATCTCATGATTGGCACAAGATGCTCCAAGTAAGTATTTTATGTGCATATCTTTTTCCTTTTAAATTTGGGAGTTAATTAGAAGCAACTAATCAACCATTCCTCGGGTGTTCAGTTCATACTACCTACTAGCATTTCTTGTAGTGCATCAAAGAACATGAAGGATTGTATTTACAAGATGGGCGAGCTTGTGAGGTACTTTACATTATACAAAATGTGATGCGTATCAATGCTCCATGCAAGGTGTTCATATTGCTAGTATGGTGTATTTTTTTATTTCTAGGTATGTGAGCTCAAAGGAAGTAAATCCCACCACACTTGAGAATGCTCGAGTTATGTCAGTGGAGGTGGTTTGTTTAGTGGAGGAGACATTTCCACGTTCTATTCTCACAAGCCAACTACATCTCATAGTGCATTTGGTGGATGAGATTGCTAAATGGGGTACTATACATGCACGATTCTTGTTCTTCCTTGAGCACTTCATGAAGACCTTGAAGGGTTTCGTGAGACACTATGCAAGAGCCGAAGGTAGCATGGCCGAGGGTTGGTTGGTACACGAGTCACTTGTATATATTTTTGAGTTTCTTGTTGATGTGGATAGCTCTCTCCCATGACTATGGAGAGATGATGAAGACCTAAGGATGACCTCTATTGTGCCTGAAGGGAAAGGACTCAACAAAGTAATAGACACGGAGTTACTTAATAATATCAACCTCTATTGTGTGCTTAATAGTGATGTGATGAAAAGATGGGTGACAAGATACGAGGATGCAAAGGCAAGAAGACAAGAAGAAAGGGCCCTCTTTTGTACACACTATCAACCAATGGTGGATATTAATAGATGGTGGCATGTCATGCCATGTTCCAAAGTAATGTATAGTACATTTACTAATATGGAGCATATGGAGGATGATCATCGCCATGGTGGTGATGATGACCGTGATACGAGAGAGGAGGATGATCATGAGATAGGAGATATAGATATTGAGGCCATTACCCATGAGGACGAGCCTACCATTGGTGATGCTGATTTCGATGAGCACATGAGTAGCACAAGTAGTAGTGGGTTGAATGTATTTGTAGATCTAAACACTTGTTGGGATTTTGAAGAAGATAGTTTGGCAAGGGTTGATCTCATTGAGGATGAGATTGAACCGTAGCCCATCATTGATATTGGCAAAACTATTTTACATATTGTGTCATTCTCCTCACCTCACTTAATTTTTGTATATGTGGGTTTGCAAAAAAGCATTGATGTTTTTGTTAAAATTATGTGCTTTGGTAATCATGGGCAATGTTTGGAAAGCAGTGATGTACACCAAAATCTCACTTTCTGTATTCTCTGTTTTGCTTCTAAATACGCATCTAATTCTTAGTGTAGACGCCCTAATAGATGCGCTAATACACGTGCAAATAGACATGCTGTTAGACATAGTGTTAGACAGCAGGCCCATATTTTCTCAATGTAAATGCGCTAATATTTGCGTCAATACACACACAAATACATGCACTATTAGACGCGCTCGTCATTTCTCTATTCAAGCAATGCCTATAGACACGCCTGCTATTTTGTGCATTTATCAAGAGTATCTATAGTTGCTTTGTGTTGTTGTATACATGCAGGTTTGCACAGGTGCCTAGATACAATCCAATGGACTAAATGCACATTCGATACCTACAGGATGAGTATATCTACTTTGTTTTTGATACTCATCTATATTTATAAGTGCATGCAAGGTCTTGCTAGACTAGCAGTTTGTTTCTTCTTTGTCGATTAACTTATTCATGACTTATTTACTTATTGGTTCACCTTATATCTTCAAGCAAGATATACTTTTATTTCACCCTTTATGTGGTGAGATATACTCATATGTCTTTCATGATAAATAGATATGGCTAACGTATTGAGTACTCATTTGGCTGTGGACTACTACACACAGGTCTTATTCTGATGGTTGACATTTAGCGTACGTAGAAGCTAATCATC
This sequence comes from Dipteris shenzhenensis, assembly GCF_047967505.1. Lineage (NCBI taxonomy): Eukaryota > Viridiplantae > Streptophyta > Polypodiopsida > Gleicheniales > Dipteridaceae > Dipteris > Dipteris shenzhenensis. The sequence continues at coordinate 10,059,159 of NC_141624.1, forward strand.
GGTATGCAAAGCGGCTTTACAAAGTGTCACTATATAGTGACACTTGCATGACTTGTATAAGGTCGTTATATAGCAACGTTTTATACAAAGTGTTTTTTCCCATACTGACCTTTAAAGATAGTTTCACCCAATGACAAAAAAAATTTCTTTTCATACATGTTTGATCCTTTAAAAGAATAAAAGTACAAGAGCATGTACATCAAGTTTGAAGCTCATATATTCATGTCCAAGTTTGAGATGAAAAAAATCAATGAAGAGCATTTAAATCAACAGCTTTATCCTGACCTCTTGTTTTCATTGATGACCTAATAGAAATAAAAAATTGCTTTCATATGGTAGGTAATCTTTTGTCCAAGTGTTTTTCTCATTCAACTTTTTGGTATGTTCAATGTATAATAATTATCACTATAAAAGCATGTAGATTGGGCTGCCTTACTCTTAACGACAAGATTGAGACTCTACTAGGCATTAATTAGATAAGATCTTGATTCCTAAAGATTGACTATGCTTACAACAACGATCCTGCTACTACTACACACGGTACCTATTGTGATGTTTATGTACTGACATTTAGCACGCGCGGGGCACTAATCATCGGTATGAAAAGTGCATCCCGTAAAGCATTGCTATATAGCAACTTTAGGCAAATGTCACTATATAGAGACTATTACAAAGGTCGCTATATAGTGACTTTTAAGTGTCGCTATATAGCAACACTGAGATACTATTTTATAGCGATATTTTCCAGAGAGGTTTCTTACTCATATAGGCCTTAAAAGTTAGTTTTTTCCAATGATAAATTTTTTTAAATTTTCATACATGTTTGATCTTTTGAGAGAATAAAAATATGAGAGCATGTACATCAAGCCTTTGAAGCTCATATATTCATGTCCAGTCCAAGTTTGAGATGAAAAAAATCAATGAAGAGCATTTACATCAACTGTTTCATCTTGAGCCAAGTCTAAGGCACCAAACAAGTCTATCTCCAACTCTATACCGAGTTGATCTCCTATATCATCATCGTACTCTAGCATCGTATGTTCACCTAAAAGTACTTGATCATCTTCTTCAATAAAGTGTGGTGATTCTTGATGATCGTGGTCTTCTTCCTCAATATCGTGATCTCCATCTTCCTCTCGTGCCATGTCATTATGCACATCTTCCTCTTGGCTCATATTGTGATCTTCATCTTCTTCGCTAGATTCATCGGGATCAATTGGATTCGGCATTGGTAGTGGCATCTCCATATCCACATCTCTATCTTCAAAAATTTGCTTACTTCGTGGTGCAACTTGGATCACGTACCACCATCTTGGATCATAACGATCCGGATGAAAAACCACCTATATTGAAGATGGTTGCCAAATGTTGTCAATTATATATATGAAATTATGCTCAAGTACATGTATCAATGGATCTTTAAAAATGAAAGCTTCGATTAATGGTGGTGGATCAAGTTGACCTCCACATGTGAGATGGTCGAGCGGAAGGTATCAAGCATGACCATAAACATTTTTCCTTATATGTTTGGAGTATCGTGCAAGCAATTTCAAACCCGGTCCACAAACAGGACAAGCATGGTACCCACTTGTAAAAGTCCTGCACGCATGCATGAATGTGTTAGTATAAGACATGCGTGTGAAAGAGAGTCATAAAAGCATAATCCTATATTATACTTGTAGAGATACAACCATGTACCTGTGCATTCTCCATATCCTGGGTAGTCATGCATGGTCCACATCAAAATACCCCTAACTAAAATATCATTGGTATGTCTAGGAGCTCTGGAAATATCAAAGACCTGCACTCCTCTCCATAATATCTGTAACTCCTCTATCAAAGGTGCCATGTACATGTCCATATTTTTTTCCTTGTACTTCCCTGGCACAAGTAGTGCAAGCATGAGGTGTCACTTTTTTATTGTTAGCCATGGGGGGATATTATAAGGATATTGTAATTCACCACGACTATGGACCATGTGGACCAAGATGTCGAGCGTAATCCGAAAGGATTCACGCCGTCCATGGCGAGCCCTTGATATAAGTTGCATGGCCACTGATTGTCTATGTGCTTCCAAGGTGCACAATCTGCCAGAATCCTCAATGTGTCATCAGTGGACCGATGAGATGCATGCCATGCCATCAACTCCACTATGGATTTGCATCAAAACATGTGCTGTATTCTTGCAATGATGGGAAAGTGTCTCAAGACCTTTACTGGTATCTACTCACCCTGCAAGTCATCTCTATATCATTGTTCCCCACACTTTGAACAAGTAGCCAAATCTCCATGCTCACGATAAAAGAGAATACAATAATTACGGCAAGCATGGATGGTATCATAATCCATACCCACTGTTGTTAGCATCTTTTTCGCTTCATCTCTTGATGCGAGCATGGTATTTGGTGTAGGCAACATCTTCTGGAGCAACCTATCATAATTTAGACATACATAGGCTTCGAACAATGATGATTTGGTACACTAATCCATACATGAGCATTCTCAAAACAAACATTATCCAAATAATGAGTCAAATTAATGCAATAGCTAATCTCATTATGTTGTGTTGATTGCAACTCTTGCATTTTGACCTCAGACTCTAACATCACGTGTACATGGGATGTAGTGTCTCTAAAAATAGAATCCATCATGTCGACCATACCCTCGTCATCATTTGAGAGACTATAGTCTTGCTCAAAGTGTGAAGGTATATGCGTACCCTCGTCAGCCTCCTCATCCTATTTTAAGATTTCGTGTAAATTTAAAATCTTGTATTTCCTGGTATCCAATATTAACCACGAACTTAAATAGCTTTGACTTACCGATAATCCATCAACACATGCAACACCAATGGTGGGTACTGGTTCGGGCTCCTCCCCATACATCCGCAAGTGATGCATGATAATATGATGTTGATGTCGTACTTCTCGCTTGCAATGAGTGCAATGACAATATAACCTCTCCATAAGCCACTTTGTGCTCGCGCATCATTGGACAAGCTTCCACTCATCCCTTCCATCTACACTTATAAAATCAGAAGATAAGTTGCAAGGAAATATATTAACAGTTATAAAATAGCATCTATGAGCTTCTTTTTTAACTTTAAACATAAAGTGTCCTGAAGCGTTGCTATATAGCAACGTTTTGACCTATTCTGTCACTATATAGCGATGATTTGCTCTGTTCCATCGCTATATAGCGATGGAATAGCATCGCTATATAGCGATGGAATAGCATCGCTATATAGCGACACTGTGGGTTAAAACTCGACACGATGCGTGGCTCTTTCTTTAGCACTCCCTAATCTTTATTATAAGCAAAGCAATCTCTCCTCCTACCTATTTCTGATGACCTCCTACTCTATTCTCCACTCCTCACCACTACTCACCCCTCTCCTAGCACTTGTGCTTCCTCTCCACCCTTCTCCCTCTTTGGTTTCTTGAAAGGAAGTTTTTCAAGAAGGTGAGTTTTTTTGAACAATGTAGGTAGGTTTTTTGTGAAATTTCATTTTGTGAGTGCTTCTCCTTGTATTGCTAAAGCTGTGTACTAGTTTTGATGCTTGATTTCAAAGGATTGAAACAAAAAACGAGATTTCAATAAAGAAAGAAGACTCACCTCTTCTAGTCTTTTTTCTATTTCTCTTCCTTCTCTTTCTCCTTGTCTCTTCAATCCAATCTCTTTGAGAAGTTGCTTTTGTAATCTCCTCCTTCCTCTAACATCTTATTTGAAAAATGATATGTTTCCTCTCTTTTGTAGGGCCAGTCCACAAAACACCGAGCGGGATGTACTATTCCAGGTAAGTGCTTCCTCTTTTTTTCATTTGTTATTTTTGTTATTTGCATTGGCCTATAGCTAGTGCCTTAAGCGCTAGCTACAGTGATGGGCGTAGGAACCCTCTCTTCCCCTCTCTTCCCCCTTCTTTCTCTCTTTTCTCCCTCTTTCATGCTCTTCTTTCCATCTTCTCTCTTCCCTCTTCTTTCCTTCTTTTCCCTCTTTCATACTCATGCTCTTATGCTCATGCATAAGCATAAGCATGAGCATATGTCTCCTTCTCTTATGCTTGTGCTTATGCATAAGAAGACTCTTCTTATGCATAAGCACAAGCATAAGAGAAGGAGACATATGCTCATGCTTATGCTTATGCATGAGCATAAGAGAAGGAGACATATGCTCATGCATAAGCATATGTCTATTTTTCCCTCTTTCCTTTCCCTCTTCTTCTCTCTTTCTTTCCCTCTTTCCCCTTTTCCAATCTCTCTTTCCTTTCCTTCTTCTTCTCTCTTCTCCTCTTTCCCCCACTCTTTTCCCTCTTTCATGAGCCTCATGCTCTTATGCTCATGCATAAGCATAAGCATGAGCATATGTCTCCTTCTCTTATGCTTATGCTTATGCTTATGCATGAGCATATGTCTCCCGCTTCTTCTCTCTTTCCCCTCTTCCAATCTCTTTTCCTTGCCCTCTTCTTCCTCTTCTCCTCTTCTTTCTCTTTTCCCTCTTCTTCCTCTTCTTTTCCTCTTCTTCTCTCTTCTTTCCCTCTTGCCTTTCCCTCTTCTTCTCTCTTCTTTCCCTCTTTCCTTTCCCTCTTCTTCTCTTTTTCCCTCTTCTTCTCTCTTTCTTTCCCTCTTTTCCCCTTTCCAATCTCTCTTTCCCTCTTTCCTTTCACTCTTTCTGACTCTACTACCATCAGTCCTCCTTACTCAGTCGAAGATCTCTCCTATCAAATCATGCCTACTGGAGAGAGAATAGAAGATAGAAAGGGCATAGCAGTGATAGCCACCATGAGGCGGTTGATGAGCCATCACCTCAAGAGCAGCATTGCTATCGATTATGGTATCAAGATGATAAAAAGAAGCAAGCGGTCATCGATGAATTAAAACAAAAATACCCTAACCCGCCAAATTTGGAGTTTAATGCGAATTATCCAAATTTGGAGTTTAATGCAAATTATATGCGAGAGCGCATTGGCTTGGTCTTGAAGCATCGTAGATCAACCTTGCATACTTCCATCGCAAAGGGGATGGCTAAACCCAGCTGGGCAGACAAAGCTGATTGGAAGTTCTTCAAGAAGCAGAATAGGGACCACATCCTGAAATGTTCGAGGGTCAGAGGAGGGCTGCGAAGAAACGGTTGGACATTGTAGGTACTTTGCACTTTGGTACAGGCAGACGGTTGGCATTCCAGGCAACCGTGGTAAGTCTACTTCTTCTCATTTAATGTATTGTTCTATTTGTTTTACTACATATTATATGCACTTTATCTAACTCTAACTCTCGTAAGTTGGATCCACAACAAGCTGTGATGGGTCGTCTTCCTACAGATGCAAAGACGCGACACACATTTCGCATAGAAACAAAGCCATGGTTTATTGAGCAAGAGGCAATGGGAGCGACAGTCGATTGGGCTGAGGTGGTTGCTCGCATGGTATAAGTCTACTCGTACTTGTAATCTCACTTTTTATATGGTTTTATTCTTTAATATTCGATCTAATTTTTAATTTATACGGTTCACTCTTAGGGTCAAAGCTCGAGTGTCCCATCACGGGAGGTGAGTGATCACCAGGGCCCAGATGCACGTGGTGAGGATCAGGGAGAAGGTGCAGCTCACGAGGACCAAGGATCAGGTCAACAAGACAAGGACGAGGACAAGGACGACAAGGATGATTCGAATGAGTAGTAGTAGTAGTAGTAGTAGTTTGCATATACTTCGCCATGTATGTCATTTTGTATATCTGCTCGTTTGAGCAATTTTGTATCACTCTTTTTGAAAGGGTAATTTTGTAACAAACAATGTTATATATGTTTGACATGTATATGCTTTTGTTGCTCGATCATTTCATTTGAGCAATTTTGTATCACCCTTTTCGCGAGGGAAATTTTGTAATAAAAATCTTTTTTTTTGTAATTACAAAAAAAAAGCATTAATGGGAAAAAGCAGGGCTTGCTATGGCCCTATTTAGCCCCACTAATGCTTTTTTTTAAGTTCTGTTAATTGTCACTATATAGTGACGTTTACCAGTGTTGCTATATAGCGATGATTATCAGTGTCGCTATATAGCGATGTTTATCAGCGTCGCTATATAGTGATGCTTTATAGTGATGGTTCTTTCTCGATGCTTTTAACAACTTTAATAACGACGTTTGTGCCCATGAAAAAAAAAAATTTATGTAAAAAGGGTCGGTATTTTCGTGGAAAAAGGGCCTATGCCTTGTAGTGTATGATTCTTGGGTTTTTATGGATATGAACGGTGGGTGTTGGGTCTCCTCTTCATCTAAAAGTCCTATAGCTAAAGAAGTTTGCTTTATATGATTGAGCATCTTATTTGTCTATATGGGAATGTAAAAGCATGACATGCCAGTGTGTTAAATCCAAGGAAACGCAAATACTGAGTGCAAGATGGTGTGATGGTGTGATCAACTAGTGGAGACTGAAAGCGGGAGGGTGACACTGTATCAGGATCCTTCTTATCATTAACTATATTTTTTCATTGCCTTTGCTTTTCCTTCAAATATTATTGATTCTATGAAAGTATGAATCTTTTTCATTCTCATGTCCTAGATAAAGTCCTCTCTAGTTCTGGGGGTTCATTTTTCTATCCAAACACTCTGCTACCAGTTTATTGACAACAGGCAACAAAAAGAAATAACCATAACTTTCTTACCTAAAATTGAAATATAGTAATCCAACCAATCAAAATAACCGGTGCATATGCTTCGAACAAGTCAACATGGGCCGTTTTTTTCAATCATGACCACAGTGCTGATTTGCAATGCATCTTTGATAACATTTGCATATCAACTCAAAATTTAGCAATCAAGTAGTCGAAACGATCAGAAAGAACGTTCTGTGAATGATATGTGTTGCCAGATTGATGAAAAGTGTCGCTATATAGCGATTTTTAGGGTAAAAGGTTGCTGTATAGCGACTTTTAGGGTTTGGATCTAGGGTTTAGGGTTTAGTGTTAAAGGTTGCTATATAGTGACTCTTTAGTGTCGCTTTATAGCGACAGAAAAGCGTCACTATATAGTGATGCTGTGGGTTAAAACCGACACCCGTCGCGATGTGCGGCGCTTTCTTTAGCACTCTCTAATCTCTATTGTAAGCAAAGCAATCTCTTCTCCCACCTATTTCTGACAACCTCCCACTCTATTCTCCACTCCTCACCACTACTCACCCCTCTCCTAGCTCTTGTGCTCCCCCTCCACCCTTCTCTCTCTTTGGTTTCTTAAAAGGAAGTCTTTGAAGAGGTGAGTCTCTTTGAATAATGTAGGTAGGGTTTTTGTGAAATTTCATTTTGTGAGTGCTTCTCCTTATATTGCTAAAGCTGCTTACTAGTTTTCATGCTTGATTTCAAAGGATTGAAACAAAAAACAAGATTTCAAGAAAGAAAGAAGACTCCTCTCTTTTGTAGGGCCAGTCCACAAACACCGAGCTGGACATACTATTCCAGGTAAGTGCTTCCTCTTTTTTCCATTTGTTATTTTTTTAATTTGCATTGGACTACAGTTAGCGCCTTAAGCGCTAGCTGCAGTGATGGGCATAGGAACCCTCCTTTCCCCTCTCTTCCCTCTTCTTTCCCTCTTCTCTCCTCTTCTTTCCCTCCTCTCCTTCTTCTTCTCCTTCAATCTTTCAATCTCTTTCCCCCTTTTTTTTCCTCTTTCGTTTCCCTCTTCTTCTCCTCTTTCCCCCCCTCTTTTCCCTCTTTCGTGCTCATGCTCTTATGCTCATGCATAAGCATAAGCATGAGCATAAAAGAAGGAGACATATGCTCATGCATAAGCATGAGCATATGTCTCTTTTTCTCTCTTTCCTTTTTCTCTTCTTCTCTCTTTCTTTCCCTCTTTCCCCTTTTCCAATCTCTCTTTCCTTTCCCTCTTCTTCTCTCTTCTCCTCTTTCCCCTCCTCTTTTCCCTCTTTCATGCTCATGCTCTTATGCTCATGCATAAGCATGAGCATATGCTTATGCTTATGCATAAGACTCCTCTTATGCATAAGCATAAGCATAAGCATAAGAGAAGGAGACATATGCTCATGCTTATGCTTATGCATGAGCATAAGAGAAGGAGACATATGCTCATGCATAAGCATGAGCATATGTCTCTTTTTTCCCTCTTTCCTTTCCCTCTTCTTCTCTCTTTCTTTCCCTCTTTCCCCTTTTCCAATCTCTCTTTCCTTTCCCTCTTCTTCTCTCTTCTCCTCTTTCCCCCCCTCTTTTCCCTCTTTCATGCTCATGCTCTTATGCTCATGCATAAGCATAAGCATGAGCATATGCTTATGCATATGCATAAGAGGAGTGTTATGCATAAGCATAAGAAAAGGAGACATTATGTATGAGCATAAGAAAAGGAGACATGCTCATGCACAAGCATGAGCATATGTCTCTTTTTCCCTCTTTAATTTCCCTCTTCTTCTCTCTTCCTCTCTTTTTCCCCCTCTTTTCTTTCTTTCATGGTCATTCTCTTATGCTCATGCATATGCATAAACATGAGCATAATGCTTATGCTTATGCATAAGCATAAGCATAAGCATAAGAGAAGGAGACATATGCTCATATGAGCATAAGAGAAGGAGACATATGCATGAATCTTTCAATCTTTCAATCTCTTTCCCCCTCTTTTTTCCTCTTTCGTTTCCCTCTTCTTCTCCTCTTTCCCCCCCTCTTTTCCCTCTTTTAGCTCATGCTCTTATGCTCATGCATAAGCATAAGCATAAGCATGAGCATAAAAGGAGACATATGCTCATGCATAAGCATGAGCATATGTCTCTTTTTTCCTCTTTCCTTTTCCTCTTCTTCTCTCTTTCTTTCCCTCTTTCCCCTTTTCCAATCTCTCTTTCCTTTCCCTCTTCTTCTCTCTTCTCCTCTTTCCCCTTCTCTTTTCCCTCTTTCATGCTCATGCTCTTATGCTCATGCATAAGCATGAGCATATGCTTATGCTTATGCATAAGACATGCTTATGCTTATGCATGAGAATAAGAGAAGGAGACATATGCTCATGCATAAGCATGAGCATATGTCTCTTTTTCCCTCTTTCCTTCTCCTTTTCTTCTCTCTTTCTTTCCCTCTTTCCCCTTTTCCAATCTCTCTTTCCTTTCCCTCTTCTTTCTTTTCCAATCTCTCTTTCTTTTCCATCTTTCTTTTCCAATCTCTCTTCCTTTTCCAATCTCTCTTTCTTTTCCCTTTTTCCTTTCCCTCTTCTTCTCTCTTTCTCCCTTCTCTTATGCTCATGCATAAGCATAAGCATGAGCATATGCTCATGCTTATGCTTATGCATGAGCATAAGAGAAGTAGACATATGCTCATGCATAAGCATGAGCATATGTCTCTTTTTCCCTCTTTCCTTTCCCTCTTCTTCTCTCTTTCTTTCCCTCTTTCTCACTTTCAATCTCACTTTTCTTTCCCTTTTTTTCCCTCTTTCAATCCTTCTTCTTCCCTCTTCTTCTCTCTTTCTTTTCCTCTTTCTCATTTTCAATCTCTCGTTTCTTTCCCTCTTTTTCCCTCTTTCAATTCTTCTTCTTCCCTCTTTCAATCCCTCTTCTTCTCTCTTTCAATGCTCATGCATATGCATAAGCATGAGCATATGCTCATGCTTATGCTTACGCATGAGCATAAGACCTCTTCTTCTCTCTTTCTTTCCCTCTTTTTCCCTCTTTCCTTTCCCTCTTCTTCTCTCTTTCTCCCTTCTCTTATGCTCATGCATAAGCATAAGCATGAGCAAATGCTCATGCTTATGCTTATGCATGAGCATAAGAGAAGGAGACATATGCTCATGCATAAGCATGAGCATATGTCTCTTTTTTCCTCTTTCCTTTCCCTCTTCTTCTCTCTTTCTTTCCCTCTTATGCTCATTTTCAATCTCTCTTTTCTTTCCCTCTTTTTCCCTCTTTGAATCCTTCTTCTTCCCTCTTTTCTTTCCCTCATTTTCCCTCTTTCATTTCCCTCTTCTTCTCTCTTTCTTTCCCTCTTTTTTTCTCTTTCCTTTCCCTCTTCTTCTCTCTTTCCCCCTTCTCTTATGCTCATGCATAAGCATAAGCATGAGCATATACTCATGCTTATGCTTATGCTTATGCATAAGCATAAGAGAAGTAGACATATGCTCATGACAATTGTTTTATTCTTAAGTTCCAATCTAATTTTCAATTTATATGGTTCACTCTTAGGGTCAAAGCTCAAGCGTCCCATCATCAGAGGCGAATGATCACTAGGGCCAGGGATCATCAGACGCACGTGACAAGGATTAGGAAGAAGGCGCAGCTCACGAGGACAAAAGATCAGGCCAACAAGATGAGGATGACGATGATTCGGATGAGTAGTAGTAGTAGTGATAGTAGTAGCAGTTTGCATTGTCTTCGCCATGTATGTCATTTTGTATATCCGCTTGTTTGAGCAATTTTGTATCACCCTTTCGAAAGGGTAATTTTGTAACAAACACTGTTGTATATGTTCGACATGTATATGCTTTTGTTGCTCAATCATTTTATTTGAGCGATTTTGTATCACCCTTTTCACAAGGAAAATTTTGTTATAAAAAACTTTTTTTTGTAATTACAAAAAAAAAAAGGATTAGTGGGGCTAAACAGGGCCATAGCAAGCCCTGTTTAGCCCCACTAATCCTTTTTTTTAAGTTCTATTAATCGTTGCTATATAGTGACGTTTACCGGTGCCGCTATATAGCGACGATTATCAGTGTCGCTATATAGCGACATTGTTCGCTATATAGCAACGGTTTATAGCGATGGTTCTTTTCCGACGCTTTTAGTGACTTTTATAACGATGTTTGTGCCTATGAAAAAAAAAAATTTTAATGTAAAAAGCATCGGTATTTTCATCGAAAAAAAGCCTATGCCTTGTAGTGGGATTACACTCAATCACATCTCAAAGTATGGAGAATGGGATGCAACCGTAAACATGGTAAGTGTTAAAGAGTTAAGGTTAATTGAGATACCTATGGGTGTTCATATGGTTGAGTTATGATCCCGTTTTAATTTGATACAGGATGCAGTGCCACACCTGCATATGTTGCCCTATGCTCACCATGAGGAGGCGAAGCATGAACAATATGAGGTGGGATCTTCAGGAGGGACCGTTACGGATGCATGGAGTGATGGTGATAGTAGCCCTCCACCATTACCTCATGAAGCCGTTGAGGAGGAGGTGTTTGATGATATGGTGCGGGATTTATATGTCCATCAATTCGAAGGGAGGGATGATAGCATGGAGCAGGATAATCTTTTTACTGCAGCATCGACTCCACTGTTTGAGGCCGGGTGCACTTTCTTTGTTATACGTGCCTCCCTTGAGTTACTAAACTTGCAAACCATCTATGGATAGAGCAATGCATTACTCAAGTAAGCTTTAAAGTCTATTTTGCAAACATCTGAATTATGCTAGTGGGTCAATTACTCGAATGCTTTTCCTCATTTATGGTCTTCACGTGTAGGCTATAGTGTAAAATGCTTCCAAGGGAGAATAAATTACCGACCTCAAGAGATATGGCAAGGCAACATGTGACCTCTCTTAGAGGATTATGTTACAAGCGCATCCATGCATGCGTCAACGATTGCATTTTGTTTTGTGGACTACATAAGGATGCAAGAGAGTGCCCTATTTGTAAAGAGGCAAGATATAGAGCAGATCTCAAAACTTTGGATGTGCCTCGTAAGGTTCTGCAACATTTTCCCATAATCCCTCGCATCGAACATATGTTCAAGTGAAAATCCATTGCAGAGCTCATGTCATGTCATTCCTCCCATTGATCAACCGATGGCAAGTGGAGAACTCCCGCAGACTCTCCTGCATGGAAGCATATTGAAGACACATGGCCAAGCTTGAAGAAAGAATCTAGGAGCTTGAGACTTTGATTGGGTATGGACGGTGTGAACCCATTTGTTCTCAAAAGCACCTCTTACAGTGTATGGCCAGTGATATTTGTGAATTATAATCTTCCACCCTCTATGGCTATTAAGAAAGGACATGTTATGCTGTCCCTTCTAATTCCAGGGAAACATAAAGTCAAAAATTGTGATGTTTATTTGGAGCTTTTGATTGATGAGCTAGAGATACTTTGGAGAGGTATCGAGGTGCATGATGTAAGCAGGCCTCCCTCGTCACGAGACTTCAACTACAAAGCAGTCTTGATGTGGACGATGCATAACTTCCCAGACTATGGCGAGTGTTCAGATAAGCATTGCACTTCTAATTATGAATAGGCAAAGGATGTGGCACCCTAAACCCACCTTCAACTCTTAATTGCATCTATTGTTTAGGTCTCACTACATCAGGTTACCATGCATGTCCTGTTTATGGTCCTCTGCTAGTTGCCTCATGGGGAGATGCATTGAATAAGGTCATCTATGAGAATCACCATCGATTTCTCCCACCTGATCATTCTAGATATGTTGCCCCTTGGAATGAAGTCCTCCCACAATCACTCACCATGGGACATTGGATGAGAATTTGGGACGGTGGTTCCACGATGACTCCACCACTTGGCATGAGCCGGTAAGGGTTTGTAACTATTGTGTGCTATATTGGCTGGAAATAAAGATTTCCCGCTAACACCATCTTTTGTTTGGATACTCCATCTTTTATCGTTTGCCATATTGGTCCCACCTCAAGATCAATCAGCTGCTTGATCCCATGCATATCTTCAATAATGTGGCATCTACCATTTGGGAGCATTTGAATGGGACACAAGTTTCTGTAGGCATAAGGGAGGATCTACATACCATAGGGAGGATGCGTGAAGCTTGGCCACAAGAGAGACCAAATGGGCATGTTTTTTTACCTCGTGCACCATGGAGGTTATCAAAGCTAGAGATGGCAGCGGTGAAGCACGCTAGTACTACAATTCATACTCCCACTGGATGCATGAGGTGTTTGAAGGGAGCCTTTACAAAGAGCAAGAACAGAGGTGTAGAGTAATTATATGGCTTGAAATCTCATGATTGGCACAAGATGCTCCAAGTAAGTATTTTATGTGCACAATATCTTTTTCCTTTCAAATTTGTGAGTGAATAATTATAAGCAACTAATCAACCACCTCTTCGTGGGTTCAATTCATACTACCTACTAGCATTTCTCATAGTGCATCGAAGGATGTGAAAGATTGTATTTACAAGATGGGCGAGCTTGTGAGATACTTTACTTCATGATACAAAATATGATGCGTATCAATGCTCCATGCAAGTTGTTCATATTGCTAATATGGTGTACTTTTTCATTTCTAGGTATGTGAGCTCAAAGGAAATAGATCCCACCACCCTTGAGAATGCTCGATTTATGTCAGTGGAGGTGCTTTGTTTAGTGGTGGAGACATTTCCACGTTCTATTCTCACAAGCCAACTACATCTTATAGTGCATTTGGTGGATGAGATTGCTATATGCGGTACTATACATGCACGATGGTTGTTCTTTCTCGAGTGCTTCATGAAGACCTTGAAGGGCTTCGTGAGACAAAATGCAAGACTCGAATGTAGCATGGCCGAGGGTTGGTTGGTACAAGAGTCACTTGTATATATTTCTGAGCTTCTTGTTGATGTGGATAGCTCTCTCCCACAACTATGGAGAGATGATAAACACAACAAGACAAAGCACCCATAGACGCGCGCACAGACGCATTTCATGAACTAAATAAAAAACTTACGGGCGCGTCTATTTGTGCGTCTATTTGCGCATCTGGAGACCCGCGTCTAATTGCACGTCTATATATCAGACTTACGTGCATATAGACGTGCACAAAGACGTATAAATAGACACGCTTATAAACGCTTTTATAGACGCACATATAGACGCAAGTCGAACAGACAGACGCGAATATAAATGTGTTTTTAAACGCATTGATAGACACGCTTTTTTTTTAAATAAAAATTTTACAGAATACTGTGTATGTTGTGTATGCTATATAGTTACAAGAATCCCATATCCACATTCTGTAATTCAATTCTTACAGCCAACCGCATTTTAATTACAATTCCAAATAAAATATTACAACTCCAAAACGCAATAAAATTGAAAGCTCAAAAAATGCTTGTATATACATATAGCACGAAGCTAAGCCACATCATGTGGCTTCAAGTACAAAAAATAAGGAAGCTAAGCCATGTCATGTGGCTTCAAGTACAAAAAAAAAGAGGAGTCTATATACAAGAGGCACAAAGCCAAGCCAGTGGCTTTAAGTACAAAAAAGAATAGTAGCACTACTTCTACGACTAATCCTCGCTGCCTTCCATGCTCCCTTCTGTGCTCCCTTCTGCGCCTCCTTCCTCGTCTTCCTCGTCGTCTTGTGCATGGGCCTGTAAACAGGGGACAACATATATCAATGTATGAAAAATCAAATCTTTACTTATAATTTTGGCATTATTTAATTACTTTTAAATACCTGGGGGGCCTGTCCAGTAGCTCGGGTATACTGCTCCTCAGTAAGCAACCCTTCATCATAGAAGTACCTCCATGTATCTCCTCTGCAATGGTGGTGGTGGTAGGCTGTCTCCACTGGAGTAGGGTATCTGCCCACGATCTCAAGCTGCATGACCGTGATACACTTTGTGGAGGGATTAGTACAAAGAAACAACCAACCTCCTAATAAACTACATAAGCAATATAATTTGAGATTCAACACCCCCTGCTCCAAAATGCACGCTTCCATATTCCTCCATCTGAATCCTCCGTGCCTCCACATGCTGCAAAGTGGGCTCCTCCCTCGCTGACTTCATTGCCTTCTTCCACTCACGCTTGTGAGCGGTGTGGGGCGGGCCCCTTGGAGGTTGACCTGCTGGCAAGCTCCGCTAGTGCCTGCCTCTTAAGGGAAGATCTTTTATTGCTAAGTATCATAACAATGTAGCGAGGGTCTCATCAGCCAACCTCTTTGGGTGGTCTTTATAGTGGATAAAGCAATCTCTGTAATTGTTAGCAATTACAGAGCGCATGAAGGCCATGATGTCCTTCCCCCGCGCATCCATCAAGATGCCTCCTGTCTGAGTGATGTCATAATAAATTGTACCATCACCCAGAGGCATGTCTAAATCATCTGAATCATCCTCCTCCTCACCGCCACATGGCCCAAAGCACTGTGCCATGCATCCGCCACCGCTCTCCCTGCTACTACGCGTGCTACCCTGTCGTATCGAGCTCGTACGCTGGCCACTCGTAGCTGGGGACTGCACGGGACTACGTTGACCACTCGTAGCTGGAGAACTGAGTCTCGACAGCTGGGGAGTACGTCGATGGCTCGCCGAGACAGAAGGACCTCCTGACGGCATGGGGGAAGGGGCATAAGACGGGATGGCAGAAGGGACATGAGACGGCATAGGGGAAGGGGCATAAGATGGTACGGGGGAAGGGGCATAAGAAGGGGCATAAGACGGCTGTGCGGACTCCGCTCGGGTGATCTCAGGCGGTGTGGGGTGGCTCGGAGTCTGTAGTGCCGACTCCTGGGGAGTGTTAAGGGTACCCGTCATATACCCGTATAACTCCGCAGGACTAGGAGGGTGCCCTAAAAGATTATATAAGTCCTTCCAAATCGATTCCCGCGGATCAGGTGAGCTAGAAGCACTTCCTGGCCACATGTTGAACTGGAAAATAGGAAACAAATCTATTACTTTGGGAGCTTGCATAATGGCTACATTTTCCCATAATCCCTCGCATCCAACATATGTTCAAGTGCAAATCTATTGCAGAGCTCATGTCATGGCATTCCTCCCAGCGATCAACCGCCGATGGAAAGTGGAGAACTCCCGCGGACTCTCCTGCATGGAAGCATATCGAAGACACATGGCCAAGCTTCAAGAAGAACCTAGGAGCTTGAGACTTGGATTGGGTATGGACGGTGTGAACCCATTTGGTCTCAAAAGCACATCTTACAGTGTATGGCCAGTGGTATTGGTGAATTACAATCTTCCACCCTCTATGGCTATTAAGAAAGGACATGTCATGCTGTCCCTTCTAATTCCAGGGAAACATAAAGTCAAGAACCCTGATGTTTATTTGGAGCCTTTGATTGATGAGCTAGAGATACTTTGGAGAGGTATCGAGGTGCATGATGTGAGCAGGCCTCCCTCGTCATGAGACTTCAACTGCAAAGCAGTCTTGATGTGGACGATGCATGACTTCCCAGGCTATGGCGAGTGTTCAGGTAAGCATTGCATTTTTTAATTATGAATAGGCAAAGGACGTGGCACCCTAAACCCACCTTCCACTCTTAATTGCATCTATTGTTCAGGTCTCACTACATCGGGTTACCATGCATGTCCTGTTTGTGGTCCTTCGCTAGTTGCCTCATGGGCAGACGCATTGAATAAGGTCATCTATGAGAATCACCATCGATTTCTCCCACCTGATCATCCTAGATATGTTGCCCCTTGGAATGAAGTCCTCCCACAATCACTCACTGCGGGAGATTGGATGAGAATTTGGGACGGTTCCATGACTCCTCCACCACTTGGCATGAGCCGGTAAGGGTTTGTGGCTATTGGCTAGAAGTAAAGATTGGCTATATTGGTTGAAAGTAAAGATTGCACGCTAACACTTTACTTTATTTAGATACTCCATCTTTTATTGTTTACCATATTGGTCCCACCTCAAGATCAATCACCTGCTCGATCCCATGCATATCTTTAAGAATGTGGCATCTACCATTTGGGAGCATTTGAATGGGACACAAGATTCGGCAGGCATAAGGGAGGATCTACGTACCACAGGGAGGATGCGTGAAGCTTGGCCTCAAGAGAGACCAAATGGACGTGTTTTTTTACCTCGTGCACTGTGGATGTTATCAAAGCTAGAGATGGAGACGGTAAAGTGTGCTATTACTACAATTCGTACTCCCACTGGATGCATGAGGTGTTTGAAGGGAGCCTTTACAAAGAGCAAGAAAAGAGGTGTAGAGCAATTATATGGCTTGAAATCTCATGATTGGCACAAGATGCTCCAAGTAAGTATTTTATATGCATAATATCTTTTTCATTTCAAATTTGTGAGTGAATAGCTATAAGCAACTAATCAACCACCTCCTCGTGGGTTCAGTTCATACTACCTACTAGCATTTCACATAGTGCATCAAAGGACGTGAAAGATTGTATTTACAAGATGGGCGAGCTTGTGAGGTATGTGAGCTCAAAGGAAATAGATCCCACCACGCTTGATAATGCTCGAGTTATGTCAGTGGAGGCGGTTTGTTTAGTGGAGGAGACATTTCCACGTTCTATTCTCACAAGCCAACTACATCTCATAGTACATTTGGTGGATGAGATTGCTATATGCGGTACTATATATGCACGATAGTTGTTCTTCCTCGAGCACTTCATGAAGACCTTGAAGGGCTTCGTGAGACAAAATGCAACACCCGAAGGTAGCATGGCCGAGGGTTGGTTGGTACAAGAGTCCCTTGTATATATTTCTGAGTTTCTTGTTGATGTGGATAGCTCTCTCCCACGACTATGGAGAGATGATGAAGACCTAAGGATGACCTCTATTGTGCCTCAAGGAAAAGGACGCAACAAAGTAATAGACACAGAGTTGCATAATAGTATCAACCTCTTTTGCGTGCTTAATAGTGATGTGATGAAAAGATGGGTGACAAGATACGAGGATGCAAAGGCAAGAAGACAAGAAGAAAGGGCCCTCTTTCGTACACACCATGGATCTCGTGTACCATACCCTCAGCACCTAAGAGCACTTCCAAAGGATATTCATGTGGATTGGCTACTTGATGAAATTGAGAAAGCAGAGAAAGACGAGGGGATGCATATCACAATGGAAGAATGGGAGTATGCTAGGGGATGCATGAGCAAGGTCGGTATATAGAATGTTATGCATAAGTTAGGAGCTTTTTATAATTTAGATTGCTTATTTAATTGATTTTTTCTTGGTGTGGTGCACTATGTTCAATGCTATATGGTGTGAGGGCAAGCATTTTCGAACATAACGGATTGATGATAAGAGAAACACACAAGATTATAGCGTCATTGCTAGCTTTGAGGGAGCCAATGGAGCCATGGATGATTATTGTGGCATAATCCAAGATATCATTATGCTTGACTTTCGACGCTTCTTTGTGTATGTTTTGGATGTAAAGTGGTTTAAGGACGTGGTGGAAAGAGGCCCTAATGCAACAATCAAATGCCATGTAAGTGGCTTTGTAACTATTGACTCCACAAAGTTTTGGCAAAGTAGGAAGGACACACTAGTACTACCGCAACAATGTGAACAGGTTCTGTGCACACATATAAAAATACTCGCTTTTAAATATTTGATGCAAGAAAAGTAACATGATTGTATTTGTGTTTGAGTTAGGTTGTCTATCAACCAATGGTGGATAATAATAGATGGTGGCATGTCATACCTATTATGCCACGTTTCAAAGTGATGTATAGTACATTTACTAATATGGAGCATATGGAGGATGATCATGGCCATGGACGTGATGATGACCATGATACAAGAGAGCAGGATGATCATGAGATAGGAGATATAGATATTGAGGCCGGCATTACCCGTGAGGACGAGCCTACCATTGGAGATGCTGATTTCGATGAGCACATGAGTGGCACAAGTAGTAGTGGGTTGAATGTATTTGTAGATCTAAACACTTGTTTGGATTTTGAAGTAGATAGTTTGGCAAGGGTTGATCTCATCGAGGATGAGATTGAACCGTAGCCCCATAATTGATATTGGCAAAACTATTTTACATATTGTCTCATTCATTTCACTTAATTCTTGTATATGTGGGCTTGCAAAAAATTATGTGCTTTGGTAATCATGGGCAATGTTTGGAAAGCAATGATGTACACCAAAATCTCACTTTCTATATTCTCTAGAGCGCGTCTATTTACGTGTCTAAATGCACGTCTAAGTCTCAATGTAAACGCGCAAATAAACGCGCAAATACACGCACAAATAGATGCGCTAATAAACGGGATGTGAGACGGGCCCGTATTTTCTCAGGTCAAACGCACAAATAGACGCGGTGATTTACGCGCAAATAGACGAGCGTTTAGCTGCGCATTTAGACGCGCCCGTAATTTCTCTACTAAAGCAATGCCTATAGATGCGCCCGCTATTTTGCGCGTCTACCAAGCGCGTCTATAGTTGCTTTGTGTTGTTGTGAAAGACCTAAGGATGACCTCTATTATACCTCAAGGAAAAGGACACAACAAACTAATAGAGACGGAGTTGCATAATAGTATCAACCTCTATTGCGTGCTTAATAGTGATGTGATGAAAAGATGGGTGACAAGATACGAGGATGCAAAGGCAAGAAGACACATAAATAGATGCGCTGATAAACGCAATGTTAGACGGGCATGTATTTTCTCAATGTAGATGCGCTAATAGATGTATTAGTACATGCACAAATAGACGAGCTATTAGACGTGCTATCAGACGCGCCTGTAATTTCTCTATTCAAATAACGCCTATAGACACGCCCGCTATTTTGTGCATCTATCAAGCACGTCTATAGTTGCTTTGTGTTCTTGTAATATGCATATATATAGTTGAGATCTAGGCTGAGTTAGGTCAAGCTATATATAGCTCTAACATAACATAGAAAAGTGTTATAGTGTAAGCAGACTCAGCTCTGAAGGACTAACTCATAATTTTATTAAGAGTACATACACTAGTAGGACTAACTCATAATTTTATTAAGAGTACATACACTAGTAGACACCTTAAAAACAACACACCACACTCAACATTTTTTCCACGGGCAGATATGCTTTGCAAAAGGAGGGAGTGAGGCATTATGCTGCATGCTAGCACAGTTCAACGAGCAACTAGCTGGTCGAGGAAGCCATGGAGAGAAGAATAGGAAGAGCCTTGTGGAAGCACGACACGTGTGGCAACGTCTTTAAAGTGAGAGGCTGTGTCTCTTAGGAGGGTGCTATGGGGGTGATCTTTGTCCATGAGCACACGAACCAAGCGTGCCACCTCGTGTCTGCCCACAACGCCGTCGTCTCCCTTGTTCATTGTCATTGCCATTCCCACTTTCATCAACTCCACCAACAGCTTGCAGTTCATTCCCTGATCTCCAAACACTGGCCAGCACAGTAGCGGTAGCCCCGAGCTCACCCCCTCCAGCGTCGAATTCCACCCGCAGTGCGTCATGAACCCCCCCGTCGCTGCATGCCCCAGTACCCTCCTCTGCGGTGCCCACCCCCTCACCACCCTTCCCCTCCCCTTCGTCCTCTCCTCAAAGCCTCCTGGAAGCACAGCTGCGTAGTCTTCTGCTTCTTCACCAGAAGAATCATCGCTTGGTATCTTCACTACCCACAAAAATCGGTGCTCGCTCTCTTCTAAGCCCAGTGCCAGCTCCCGAATTTGGGTGACAGACATGCTCGCAATCGATCCGAACGCTACGTACAGAACTGTCGATGCCGGTTGCATGTCCAACCAGTCCAAGCACGCTTGATCGGCTGTGCTCAGGGATTCGACTTTATCACCTTTCAAGAAAGAAGATGACACAAGTGGACCTATAGCTCTGATATTTATGGCCTTTGGGAGAGCCTCGAGGGTTTCGTGCTCTAGTTCACGAACGGTATTTATGAGCACGCCTGACGCTCCGCGTAAACTGGATGCAATTTGCAGCACATACTCGAATGAGCATAACGGATTTGGATCCCATGCCACTTCAGGAAGCTCAGCGGCGTGAAGAGGCGGAAACCCTGGCAAATGGAACAGCTCAGAAGTCGCAGAGATATCAGTAGCAGAGCGAAATGGAAGGCGCCCCTCAGAGACGAAGTCTGGGACGTGAAGTAGGAAAGAGAAAAAGATTGCCGACATAGGGAAGAATATATACGCCGGGATGCTGTATTTCTCGGCCACGCCATTGGTCCACCAAAGCAAACAGTCATAGATAATACAAACAGGGCGGTCGGCTTGCTTTCTCTCTGCTCCGCTCATGAGCATTTCCAACAAGCTCTCGAATACTTTTTCCATTTTGCCCGTCGCTTCTACCATAACGTTGATTTGGCTTTCGCTATCGAGGCTGCCCTTTTCCTGAGGCAAACCATCTGGCAATCCAACTAATTGGATCGGGAGCTCTCCGGCATCGAAACCCTGCGTTTGCATGCGAGAAATGTAGTGCTCAGTGCAAACGAAAGTGATGCGGTGCCCAGCAGAGGCCAAAGTACGAGACAAATCCAAGGCAGCGTTGATATGTCCTTGTGCTGGGAATGGAAAGACGACGATATGGACAGAAGGCAAGGATTGAGAACCCATCGGAAGATCGTACACTATAGGGCAGAGAAGGAGGCAATGGAGAACATCTCTACTATAGGTTGCTTATAAGGATTCCCTGCTATCAGATTGGTCGGCAAAAACAGATAGCAGACTTCGGAAAGTCCGAAAAATATCATGTAGAGCCGGATATTAGAGCGATTCCCCCGGATGGGAATTCTTCGTCGTGTGTATGAGGAGAACACAAGGCAGTGTGTTCCCATGTGGTCGTCCCAGTTCAGCTAGACTTTGCATCATCCTCCAATTCCAAATGAATTGGTCCGTTCACACTTTTCAAAAATACCCTCCTCCAAATTTCAGCGGGCAGGAGAGCCGTTATTATTCCTCTCCTAGAGCTGCTCTCAAGGAGAATGCTACAGGGGAAGGTGGCCTGCGCCTTAGGAGAGGCATGCGCAGGGTCATCCTGACCCGAGTCCTGCTTCTGCTTCTTGTGCAAATAAATCTTCATTGAAGCCATGTAGAACAGGAAAATTGAAGGCAAATTACAGCAAAGGGGAGAGTAGAGAAAGCTGGAAAAGAGGGAGCAGAAGAGATAATTGACAAGTGAAAAGGCTCAGGAGAGTAGAAGAGGACAGCCAAAGTAAAAGCTAGTATGCACATGAAAGGGAAAGGAGAGGACAAAAAAAGGCGAGAAATGGGCAGAGGCACTTGTGCAAAAGGGGAGAGGACAAGGATAGTTAGGCAACCAGCAACAAAAAGTCTTTGTGCATTTAAAAAGATTTCGATGCTCAGACTACAAGTTTGAACGCATTCTCCTAGGAGAGCAGGAGAAACCAGCACCTCGGTCATTATTTTGAGCCGGACCCTGGAAGCCGGCAGCCTCCAACATCTCTTGTCCACAAATGCAAGTGAGCCAAATTTGGTGGATGCTAAACTCCGCTAGTATATTGGTGACAGTTGTCAGTTTGTTTTGCACTCAAGTACAATTTGACTCTTTTGTATGCGCACTACGAAAAGCACAGCTACATGTGGAACAATGCAAAAGCTTGGCAAAACACTACAAAAGGAACATGCCATTTCCAAAGAATGGAGTTTTTCTCCCAAAAAGATGGATATACTTAGGGAGGTTTCACAAACAAGTGTCGGATATTGGACCATGGGCCCTACATGTCCGACAGCTAAGGGGGAGCAGCTTGGGCATAAGCACTTTCACAAACGAGCACCGAACAAACATATAAATTTAACCTTTATCAGCAAATGAGAAGTGGCCAAGTAATTATTATTCTCTACTTTTGTCTACCTCCAATTTTTTTTGGGTGGCCTTGGAGTGCCGCCCAAGAAAAATCCTTTGCCCAAACTTTATTGGGATGCCACATATGCATGTCTGCACCCATTTGTGAAACCATTTGAGGGCGGACAATTGAAATGGCAGCATGCTATTCACCAGTATCATTTTTGCTAGGACATCTATGCCCGCTTATGAATCCTACTTGGGAAACTTCCCAAGATTACATCTCTATCATTTAAAGAGAGATTGGTGACAACCATGTTTACCATTCTATGACATAGACGATGCAAAAGAAAGAAAGTCTTATAGACATGGTGTAAGAGATCACCCACCACCTCATAATTACATCGCTCTCTGTAAGAAGCTTCTTAAGGTTCTCATGTTTTTTCTAAAGAAAAGACTCAAGAGACTTGATGATGAAAGGCCTAGAGAATTGAAGTAGACACAACTCTATTTAGGAATGACATTTTGGCTACAGCAGATAGATCACCCAATGCTCTATGGAATATATAAGATTGAGAGGTGCAAATTGAGAGCATAGCTCTCTTATGACCAAATTAGCTAGAAGTTGAATGACACAAATGTACTGAGGGCAACTAGCTCATGTATATAAATTTAAGTGAGTTCTTTGGATTTTACCAAGTGCATTGCACGCAATCATAGATTTCTCCTACATCAATGCAAACGGCAAAACATTGATGATGTTAACGCTAGATGAACATTGGTTTCTACTTGTGCTATAGTTTGATGGCATAGATGTGTTAAGAATTTGTGTGATTCATTGTCAAATCCTCCAATTGCACATGCAATAGCATCAGTGTGATGTTCTAGGCTGATTTCTATATCTTGAATATGATCAATGAGAGTAATCACACTTGCTCATGAATCTTCCGCTACTTGATAATGGATAATGACCAAGTGCATTCACATTTGCTGATGTATTTCGAGGCTGCTACGTAATTTGCTTGGTTTTCAAGTTTTTCTTTCCACTTTGCTGACACAATATTGGTGTAGTGTCTTCTATCTGACCTTCTAATGAAGGTTGTGTTTACATGATGAGGCAACGTAGAAGTTATGCTTCTAATATCACCTATAGTAGTTCTAAATGGATTTATAAAAGTGACTCAAAGGTCGAAGGAATGTGTTATTTCTTTATTTCACAAGTATGTTCTCATGATTACATAGATACCATTCTTTATTATGCCATAGAGTTGCATTGACTTACCAAATTAGTCAATGCAGCTCCTCTTGCTACATGGCAAGTCTTCCTTAAGAAATAGAACAGAATGCTATGGCCTCATGCATAATCTTTCCTAGTATGCTAAACACATTTCATCTTCATGAAAGATGATGCAGGTATACTCTTGATATGTATACTCCTCATGAAAGATGATGCAAGTATACTTTAAAATCTCATCAGCACCTCTAAACTCTCTCTCTTTTCTCTTGGCACAATGGTACTTAAGCTCGTATCTCCCCCTCTCCACTTTCTCTCATCTCTTCATAGCTATCTCACCACGCCTTGCGTCTACCTCTCTTTCAATTCTGGCCCTCATAGCTTCATGTCTCCTTACCCTCCATCTAGTCTTTCTCCCTTCATGACCTTCACCCCCTTCTTGCAGCAACTACTCTCTTAGCCCCCTCACCTTTTGCCCTCCCTTCTCCTTGCAACTACTTCCTCAACCCCCTCGCCTCCACTCTCCTTATGGCTTGTGCCAAACCTCCCCTATCCTCATGGTGTCTGATCCCCCCACCGCTCACCTATCCTCTCCTTGTGGGGATACTCTCTCACATCCTCTCGTCATGGCATCTCCCTCACCCCCTCAAAAATTGTCCTTGTGCAATTGCTCTCTTAGCCCCAAACTTTGCTCCACCTCCTCGTCAACTTTGTTCCATCTCTCCATCCCATCTCCTTGTAGCGTGACAATTCCCTCAACCCCTCATCTTTAAAGGTTCACCACCCCCTCCTCATGGACTACAATATCTTCCCCCCTTAACTTCACTCCACCACGCCTTCCCCCTTATGGATGCTTCATGAGCCCCCTCACTTGATCACCACTCTTTCTTGACAGATTCTCTATGTTAAATGAAGTGTTTTAGAAAAGATTGTGGCCTCTCCCATGCTTGGCAAATCAATTCCTACATGGCCTTGATATGACTTTTTCCAAATTAGCAAATGTGTATTCCATTTGCACATTATACTCACTCCAAATGATCTTTGTTGGCATACAATGTTGATTCCCATCTTTGTGCTGTCAATGTCATTTGTCTCCTTCCTTCCATAATTCCATCTCCTATTGAAAGCCTTGCTTGTAGGACTTCTCGTTGCAAAAGCCTTCCTTGCAATCCCTCTCAAGAAAGCATTCCTTGCTCCTACTTCACCATCTCCATCACCTTTACCACTATTGAAATTACACCTTCTTAGTCCTGACCTATCATGTTAGCCCCTTGTTGCCTTCCATTATTGAGTTTCCCACCTCCACCACATGTTCATAAATAGCCTATTGGTTCTTGAATTCCCATGTCTTGGTGCTTCCATTCTAGGAAATAATATTTAATGCCATGGAAAGAGAGAGAATTGATTAACACCTATTTCATTAATTTTGGACTTTTTGTGTTGTTTTTGGACGAAGCCCAAAAATCCTTCCCAAATGAAAACTTTACTTTATGAAAATATCCTTTCCAAATCAAAATTTTACTTTCTAAAAAGTTTCTTCCCAAATCAAAAGTTCACTTTGTGGCACTGTCATATTCACATAAAAATATTGTTTTTTCAATCTATACTTTTGCACCAACATGCAAGAATTTGAAATAATCCTATATTAGAAATTCTAGCTATATCTAAGTTATTTGTTAATTTAATTATTTTTAATATTTTTCCTTGACGTTTTTCCTTCCCAAATCAAAAGTTCACTTTGTGGCTCTATCATATTCACATACAAATATTGTTTTTTCAATCTATACTTTTGCACCAACATGCAAGAATTTGAAATAATCCTATATTAGAAATTCTAACTATATCTATGTTATTTGTTAATTTAATTATTTTTAATATTTTTCCTTGACGTTTTTCGTTGACGTGATAAATTTATAAATCCATGAAAGGAGACTTAAATATTTCATGAAAATAACATTGTCACTTGGCAATATGCACAAAATTTAACAAAACTTTTAATAAATAGAAAGAAGACATGATGCCATAAGACCAAAGAGGGATAATAGCAATTGTAGCTTTATGTATATGATTACATTGAGAGACGTTGCTCTTAGCTAGAGTCTTTATATCCAAAATGATATAGATTGAACATATGTTTACAATTTAAATTGTTGCTCTTAAAGATCCTCAATTCGTGCCATCTGCATAATTTGACACCCCATTGTCTTATTGCTCAATGTCACGACAGTCCCTTGCCAGTTGCCATCTGCATAATTTGACCTAGGCTTGTCTTGCCAAGCCTTGCCCCTTGGGTGCATTGACTCCCCATTGTCTTATTGCTCAATGCGATAGTCCCTTGCCAGGTGCCATCTGCATTAACTCCCTGTTGTCTTGCCAAGCCTTGACCCTTGGGTGACATCCAGTGCAAAATACAGGTGCCATCTGCATTAACTCCCATAAGTTATCTTGCCAAGCCTTGCCCCTTGGGTGCATTGACTCCCCATTGTCTTATTGCTCAATGTGATAGTCCCTTGCCAGGTGCCATCTGCATTAACTCCCTATTGTCTTGGCAAGCCTTGACCCTTGGGTGACATCCAGTGCATATTTTGACTCTCATTTGACATACGAGGTGATGACTCTGATTATAATTGTCTTGGATTGGCTCCTTGCCTAGTACCCAAATAAAATCCTTCTGAATCAATGGACTTCAATACAAAGCTTTAATCATGGACATTCTTCATTTGCGCTGTCTCCTTCTACTTCCTCCATGGCGAGCATCCTTAAAAATTCGTGTATATGCAAAATAGTTTGCTGTGGTATTTTTATTTTTCCTTCTACCTCATATCCTATGTGCTTCTTTGATTTCTTTGCCCTTGAATGCCAAGACACTATGATTGTCTCCGTCGAAACTTGAGAGACTGCTTCATTATTTGGGACCCACTCCTTCATTATACAATTAGTATATAATGTGTTGTTATCCATATTCTCCTTCCTGCCCTTTGGCTCATACCATAACGTTGTAAATGTTGTAGCTCTCCCTTGGTCATCTCTTTCCACATCAACTACTTTTGCAACCCAAAACTTCACATTCTCATATTCATCATCCGATGGCCGAACCACAACAAAACAATCGACCTCTATATCTACTTGTGGCATAAACTCTCTCTTCTTCGGTCCACAATATGGACGTGGGAGTAATGATACAAATTCATTTTCAAAGACTGGAGCTGGGCGCAAATCGTTATGAACATTTGGCCAAAACATATTGCATTCTTCCTTGACATCCTTTGAGCCTCGCATTCTCTCAAGGTCCTTTATTAAATTTCGTGTCTTGTTAATTACAGTGGTAGTGTGTTCTCTCCAAGTAGGCTTCGAATCAGGATATCTCCGGAGCATTTCCTCTTTGTATGTAATAAGTGCTTTTAATCCATCTATTTCACAATTAGACCTCTCATTAAATTCTTGTATAGGAGCCCATGTTGGATACCTTTCCTTGCTGGGAATTGAAGTTAAGAGATTGTAAGGTTCTTTAGGTTCCCATTTTGTATCATGAGAATACTGTTGCCATTGCATTACAGGTTTTTCATCTTTAAAAAAAAAACGAAAGTAGTGTGGATTGGTATGACCTGTCAATGCATCACCACCCGTTTGTATGAAAGGTAGAATGAAGCTCTTCCAATCATACATTCTTTCGAGCCTCTCACATACTGTACTTTCCTTATGACCACAAACTTGCCTGCCACATCTTCTTACCAAGTCATCTATTGTCTCCACATCCTTGCATTTAAGCTCCCTTGAGACTGTGCTAAAAACCTGATCGATATCCTCATGTGTATGCCCAACATACAAAAATCCACATTCGACCTCATTGAAGATTCTAGCATGGAGCAGAATGCAAACATGAGTACATTCTTATTTTCTCGCCAGCAATTATCAACTTGTATTCTCAAAGTCGGTGGCAGGCGACCTTTTTCTGCATGTACATTGTGAATTGCCTTCATAATAGATGTTACAACTTGATTGCTATCATGTAGATGCAAGGAATCAATCCATATATCTGCAAAGAACTTAATTCCATGCATTAACACTCCACATAGATGTGTCTTTAGAAAGTGCTTTCCTTGTAATTTAGGTGGAGTGGCAACAAAACGAGGCAATGTTGTTGTATTCTGATCCATGCCATCTACAATAAGGCACATGTAGTCATCAGGATGCGAAATAGCTTGCTCCTTCCAAAATGCATATTTTTGTCTAGAATGTCGAATAAGGTCATGATGAGATTTTCGGTTTTTTTTGTATAATTCCCTTTGATTTGGACATGTTGCACTCTCAATCGCTCGCTTTAAATCATCACAGACATTGCACTTTGACATTTTTTGCCTCCTTGGGATTTTAACATATCCAAAGTTCTTCTTCCAAAGAGTATACAAAGTATGAGAAGAAGCTACGGCATCCCCTCTTTGCCTTTGCTTTTCTGCAATAGAGTTAAATACTTCGAGCTTTGTCAAGCCCATTGGAAGGTGCATTTCAGTGATCACGTCACCGTTAGGGAGTTTGGTAGATATATGGGGTTGAGGCAAAGCATTTTCATGTATGAAGTCTTGCAAAATTGCTGCTGCCCTGACAGTTGAGATTCTTGATTTGGACCTTCCTCTATTATCGTGAATGCTAAATTTGTTGCCGCCCTTTGCCTTGGTGACTAAATCCCAATATGTACCATGGGATAATCCAGTAATATTGCAATATGCCTTATTGCAAATCCTTTTTCCATTTATGAGAGGTTTTACCTTTTGTCTTGAACTTAGCCTTTTATTGCCATTCTGAAGAAAGCAAGAGAGACTTGTGAGAAGGTATTCATTTCTTTCGCTTCCCCTTCTTTGCCACACGTGTCCTTTACATTCCCTGATGTCTGCAAGATCAATGAAGCGCATACATCTTCGTTTGCAACAAAGATATCCCAATGCATTTAACATGTTCTCCTCCTTCATTACTCTCTTCCTCTTTGGTTGCTTTTGTGGATCTGCCTGGATTCTCTTTCTCTTCATGCATATGTATGACCGTTTTCATTCCTCGTGCACATTGTTATCTGTATTTATGCACTTCTTCTCCTCACATTTGTTTGTAACCAAGCATCTATGATTGGTCGTTGCATCCTTGTTCATATCACAATCAAAGTTAAATACTGAATAATCCTCTGTTGATCTCATCCTCGTTTTTAACATACTCTTAGGACCATTCAATGAATTCAATATTCTACGAGAGTATTGAGAACCTTGAAACTCTTCCACTCCTGAGAGAACATCACTCATTGGGACATCTTGCATGGCTTTCACAAATCCACAACCTTGATTGACACCAGGTTTGTTAATATGCATGAACTCATCCACACTTGACAAGACATCGCTATTGAAACCTTTGCCCTTCTCACTGTGCAAGAATTCATCCACCCCAGATAAGGCTTCGCTTCTAAAATCATTTTGTTTCTTGGAACCAATGAACTCATCCACTCCAGATAAGATGTCACTTCTATAATTGAGTATATTGAAATCATCCACATTTGAAGTGATAGAGCCTGGCACATGGGCACACTTTTTAGGTCCTTTGATATTGTAGTATACGTTGTCTTTATCATTGAAAACCACGTGCCTCTTTCTCATGTTTAAAAATTGCATGCTCCATCCCATATTCTTGCCTACCTCATAATAGGGATCACATAAGGATGTTATGTTATTAACCATACCATCATCAGTGACTTTTAGAATCCTCATTCCAAGGTGGTGCACTTTGTATTCTTGATAATGTCTGTTGCATAAGTCTCATCTTTGTCCCATGCTATAAATGATTTGTTGGATGTATTGTAGGGCATAACATCTCCAAGTGTTTCCATATCTCCACATTTATACTTTAGCTCAACATGTGCGCTAAGAATCTTTGATACAGTAACTGCTACCTTATCTTCGCCAAGTCTTCGAAAGTGGCAAAGTGAATTGGGATCACTATCATGGATTGTAACAAATGCAACTACTTCTCTTTTGCTACATAAAATCACATCCATCCCTGGAACAAAATCTATGGCCATCTCCTTTGTGAGAGTCCTTCGCAAGCAAGCTGAAGTGGCAACAATTACATAAATATTAGTCTCTTTTTAATAATCTACTTATTTATTATAATTTTTAATTAGTACTTAATTTATTAGTGGGAGAAGTTATCCGATCAAGTACTCATCAGATGGACATGCCAAGTTATCCTTTGCATGGTCAATCAAGCATTAAATACTATTTTTGCTCTAGTGTCATGCACATCCGTAAAAAAACATGAGCCTACTAGGTACATTATCCAATCAAGCACTAATGGGATGCGGGTGCCACTTTGCATGTAAGTCAATTCCACCTAGTTGAGGTGTACAAAAAGTGTTGTGCCCATCGGATATGCTTTGCATGGTCCATCAAGCATTAAATACTATTTTTGCTCCTTTCATGCACATCCATAAAAAAAACACGCTGCTAGGTGTGTTATCCGATCAAGTACTTATGCGATGGGAATGCCACTTTGCATGTAAGTCAATTCCACCTAGTTGAAGGTGTGTGCAAAGTATTGTGCCCATCCAATATGATTTGCATTGTCGATCAAGCATAACACACTGTTTCTGACTTACTGTCATGCACAACCATATAAAAACACGGCCATGTAGGTGTGTTATTCAAATAAGTACTTATCAGATGGGGGCTCCACTTTGCACGCAAGTCCATTTTAACTACGTTGAGGTGCGTGCAAAGTATTGTCACCATCGGATATGATTTGCATGGTCGATCACGCATTATACACCATTTTTTCCCTAATGATATGCACATTCGCACAAAAACACGCCATTAGGTGTGTTATCTGACCAAGTACTTATCGGATGGGTGTGCCTCATTGAGAACATTTCAATACCACCTAGGTTGAGGCGTACAAAAAGTTTTGTGCCCATTGGATATCCTTTGCATGGTCAATCGAGCATTAAATACTATTTTTACTCTAGTGTCATGCACATCCGTCAAAAAACACGTTGCTAGGTATGTTATATGATCAAGCACTTATGGGATGGGCATGCCACTTTGCATGTAAGTTTATTCTACCTAGTTGAAGGTGTGTGCAAAGTATTGTGCCCATCGGATATGCTTTGCATTGTCGATCAAGCATAAAACACCGTTTTTGTCTTAGTGTCATGCACATTCGTCAAAAAACGCAGTCCTAGATGTGTTATTCAAACTAGTACTTATCGGATGGGGGCTCCAGTTTGCACGCAAGTGTGTTTCCACTAGGTTGAGGTGTGTGCAAAGTATTGTCACCATCGGATATGATTTGCATGGTCGATCACGCATTATACACCGTTTTTTCCCTAGTGGTATGCACATCCGCAAAAAAACACGCCCTTAGGTATGTTATCTGACCAAGTACTTATCGGATGGGTGTACCTCTTTGACAACATTTTAATACCACCTAGGTTGAGGTATAAGAAAAGTATTATGCCCATCGGATATGCTTTGCATGGTCGATCGAGCATTAAATACCATTTTTGCCTTAGTGCCATGCACATCCGTAAAAAAACACGCTGCTAGGTGTGTTATCCGATCAAGAACTTATGCGATGGGAATGCCACTTTGCATGTAAGTCAATTACACCTAGTTGAAGGTGTGTGCAAAGTATCGTGCCCATCCGATATGCTTTGCATGGTTGATCGAGCATTAAATACCATTTTTGCCTTAGTGCCATGCACATCCGTAAAAAAACACGCTGCTAGGTGTGTTATCTGATCAAGCACTTATGCGATGGGCGTGCCACTTTGCATGTAAGTCAATTACACCTAGTTGAAGGTGTGTGCAAAGTATTGTGTTCATCGGATATGCTTTGCATTGTCGATCAAGCATAAAACACCGTTTCTGCCTTAGTGTCATGCACAACCATATAAAAACACGGCCATAGGTGTGATATTCAAATAAGTACTTATCAGATGGGGGATCCACTTTGCACGCAAGTTCGTTTCAACTATGTTGAGGTGCATGCAACGTATTGTCACCATCGGATATGATTTGCATGGTCGATCACGCATTATACACTATTTTTTTCCTAATGATATGCACATCCGCAAAAAAACACGCCATTAGGTGTGTTATTTGACCAAGTACTTATCAGATGGGTGTGCCTCATTGAGAACATTTCAATACCACCTAGGTTGAGGCGTAAAAAAAGTTTTGTGCCCATCGGATATCATTTGCATGGTTGATCGAGCATTAAATACTTTTTTTACTCTAGTGTCATGCACATCCGTCAAAAAACACACTGCTAGGTATGTTATCCGATCAAGCACTTATGGGATGGGCGTGCCACTTTGCATGTAAGTCTATTCTACAAGTTTGAAGGTGTGTGCCAAGTATCGTGCCCATCGGATATGCTTTGCATGGTCGATCGAGCATTAAATACCATTTTTGCCTTAGTGCCATGCACATCCGTAAAAAAACACGCTGCTAGGTGTGTTATCTAAACAAGCACTTATGCGATGGGTGTGCCACTTTTCATGTAAGTCAATTCCACCTAGTTGAAGGTGTGTGCAAAGTATTGTGCCCATCGGATATGCTTTGCATTGTCGATCAAGCATAACACACCGTTTTTGCCTTAGTGTCATGCACAACCATTTAAAAACACGGCCATAGGTGTGTTATTCAAATAAGTACTTATCAGATGGGGGCTCCACTTTGCACGCAAGTCCGTTTTAACTACATTGAGGTGTGTGCAAAGTATTGTCACCATCGGATATGATTTGCATGGTCGATCACGCATTATACACCTTTTTTTTCCTAATGATATGCACATCCGCAAAAAAACACGCCATTAGGTGTGTTATCTGACCAAGTACTTATCGAATGGGTGTGCCTCATTGAAAACATTTCAATACCACCTAGGTTAAGGCGTACGAAAATTTTTGTGCCCATCGGATATGCTTTGCATGGTCGATTGAGGATTAAATACTATTTTTGCTCTAGGGTCATGCACATCCGTCAAAAAACACGCTGCTAGGTATGTAATCCAATCAAGCACTTATGGATGCGCGTGCCGCTTTGCATATAAGTCTATTCCACCTAGTTGAAGGTGTGTGCAAAGTATCGTGCCCATCGGATATGCTTTGCATGGTGGATCGAGCATTAAATACCATTTTTGCCTTAGTGCCATGCACATCCGTAAAAAAACACGCTGCTAGGTGTGTTATCTGACCAATTACTTATCGGATGGGTGTGCCTCATTGCGAACATTTCAATACCACCTAGGTTGAGGCGTACGAAAAGTTTTGTGCCCATCGGATATGCTTTGCATGGTCGATCGTGCATTAAATACTATTTTTGCTCTAGTGTCATGCACATCCGTCAAAAAACACGCTGCTAGGAATGTTATCCGATCAAGAACTTATGGGATGGGCGTGCCACTTTGCATGTAAGTTGATTCCACCTATTTGAAGGTGTGTGCAAAGTATTGTGCCCATCGGATATGCTTTGCATTGTCGATCAAGCATAAAACACCGTTTTTGCCTTGGTGTCATGCACAACCATGAAAAAACACGGTCCTAGGTGTATTATTCAAACTAGTACTTATCGGATGGGGGCTCCAGTTTGCACGCAAGTCCGTTTCCACTAGGTTGAGGGGTGTGCAAAGTATTGTCACCATCGGATATGATTTGCATGGTTGATCACGCATTATACACCGTTTTTTTCCTAGTGGTATGCACATCCGCAAAAAAACACGCCCTTAGGTATGTTATCTGACCAAGTACTTATCGGATGGGTGTGCCTCTTTGACAACATTTTAATAACACCTAGGTTGAGGTATGAGAAAAGTATTATGCCCATCGGATATGCTTTGCATGGTGGATCGAGCATTAAATACCATTTTTGCCTTAGTGCCATGCACATCCGTAAAAAAACACGCTGGTCGGTGTGTTATCCGATCAAGCACTTATGCGATGGGAATGCCACTTTGCATGTAAGTCAATTCCACCTAGTTTAAAGTGTGTGCAAAGTATTGTGCCCATCAGATATCCTTTGCATGGTCAATCGAGCATTAAATACTATTTTTACTCTAGTGTCATGCACATCCGTCAAAAAACACGTTGCTAGGTATGTTATCCAATCAAGCACTTATGGGATGGGCGTGCCACTTTGCATGTAAGTTGATTCTACCTAGTTGAAGGTGTGTGCAAAGTATTGTGCCCATCGGATATGCTTTGCATTGTCGATCAAGCATAAAACGCCATTTCTGTCTTAGTGTCATGCACATTCGTCAAAAAACACAGTCCTAGCTGTGTTATTCAAAGTAGTACTTATCGGATGGGGGCTCCAGTTTGCACGTAAGTGTATTTCAACTAGGTTGAGGTGTGTGCAAAGTATTGTCACCATAGGATATGATTTGCATGGTCGATCACGCATTATACACCGTTTTTTCCCTAGTGGTATGCACATCCGCAAAAAAACACGCCCTTAGGTATGTTATCTGACCAAGTACTTATCGGATGCGTGTGCCTCTTTGAAAACATTTTAATACGACCTAAGTTGAGGTATAGGAAAAGTATTATACCCATCGGATATGCTTTGCATGGTCGATCGAGCATTAAATACCATTTTTGTCTTAGTGCCATGCACATCCGTAAAAAAACACGCTGCTAGGTGTGTTATCCGATCAAGCACTTATGCGATGGGAATGCCACTTTGCATGTAAGTCAATTCAACCTAGTTGAAGGTGTGTGCAAAGTATCGTGCCAATCGGATATGCTTTGCATGGTCGATCGAGCATTAAATACCATTTTTGCCTTAGTGCCATGCACATTCGTAAAAAAACACACTTCTACATGTGTTATCTGATCAAGCACTTATGCGATGGGCGTGCCACTTTTCATGTAAGTCAATTCCACCTAGTTGAAGGTGTGTGCAAAGTATTTTGCCCATCGGATATGCTTTGCATGGTCGATCGACCATTAAATACTATTTTTGCTCTAGTGTCATGCACATCCGTAAAAAAACACGCTGATAGGTATGTTATCCAATCAAGCACTTATGGGATGGGCGTGCCACTTTGCATGTAAGTCAATTCCACCTAGTTAAAGGTGTGTGCAAAGTATTGTGCCCATCGGATATGCTTTGCATGGTTGATCGAGCATTAAATACCATTTTTGCCTTAGTGCCATGCACATCCGTAAAAAAACACGCTGCTAGGTGTGTTATCTGATCAAGCACTTATGCGATGGGCGTGCCACTTTGCATGTAAGTTAATTCCATCTAGTTGAAGGTGTGTGCAAAGTATTGTGCCCATCGGATATGCTTTGCATTGTCGATCAAGCATAAAACACCGTTTTTGCCTTGGTGTCATGCACAACCATGAAAAAACACGGTCCTAGGTATGTTATTCAAACTAGTACTTATCGGATGGGGGCTCCAGTTTGCACGCAAGTCTATTTCAACTAGGTTGAGGTGTGTGCAAAGTATTGTCACCATCGGATATGATTTGCATGGTCGATCACGCATTATACACCGTTTTTTCCCTAGTGGTATGCACATCCGCACAAAAACACGCCCTTAGGTATGTTATCTGACCAAGTACTTATCGGATGGGTGTGCCTCTTTGACAACATTTTAATACGACCTAAATTGAGGTATAGGAAAAGTATTATGCCCATCGGATATGCTTTGCATGGTCGATCGAGCATTAAATACCATTTTTGCCTTAGTGCCATGCACATCCGTAAAAAAACACGCTGCTAGGTGTGTTATCCGATCAAGCACTTATGCGATGGGAATGCCACTTTGCATGTAAGTTAATTCCACCTAGTTGAAGGTGTGTGCAAAGTATCGTCCCATCGGATATGCTTTGCATGGTCGATCGAGCATTAAATTCCATTTTTGCCTTAGTGCCATGCACATCCGTAAAAAAACACGCTGCTAGGTGTGTTATCTGATCAAGCACTTATGTGATGGGCGTGCAACTTTGCATGTAAGTCAATTCCACCTAGTTTAAGGTGTGTGCAAAGTATCGTGCCCATCGGATATGCTTTGCATTGTCGATCAAGCATAACACACTGTTTTTGCCTTAGTGTCATGCACAACCATATAAAAACACGGCCATAGGTGTGTTATTCAAATAAATACTTATCATATGGGGCCTCCACTTTGCGCGCAAGTCCGTTTTAACTACATTGAGGTGCGTGCAAAGTATTCTCACCATCGGATATGATTTGCATGGTCGATCACGCATTATACATCATTTTTTCCCTAATGATATGCACATTCGCAAAAAAACACGCCATTAGGTGTTATCTGACCAAGTACTTATCGGATGGGTGTGCCTCATTGAGAACATTTCAATAACACCTAGGTTGAGGCGTACAAAAAGTTTTGTGCCCATCAGATATCCTTTGCATGGTCGATCGAGCATTAAATTCTATTTTTACTCTAGTGTCATGCACATTCGTCAAAAAACACGCTGCTAGGTATGTTATCCGATCAAGCACTTATGGGATAGGCGTGCCACTTTGCATGTAAGTCGATTCTACCTAGTTGAAGGTGTGTGCAAAGTATTGTGCCCATTGGATATGCTTTGCATTGTCGATCAAGCATAAAACACCGTTTTTGTCTTAGTGTCATGCACATTCGTAAAAAAACGCAGTCCTAGATGTGTTATTCAAACTAGTACTTATCGGATGGGGGCTCTAGTTTGTACGCAAGTCCGTTTCAACTAGGTTGAGGTGTGTGTAAAGTATTGTCACCTTCGGATGTGATTTGCATGGTTGATCAAGCATAACACACCGTTTTTGCCTTAGTGTCATGCACAACCATATAAAAACACGGCCATAGGTGTGTTATTCAAATAAGTACTTATTAGATGGGGGCTCCACTTTGCACACAAGTCCCTTTTAACTACATTGAGGTGCGTGCAAAGTATTGTCACCATCGGATATAATTTGCATGGTCGATCACGCATTATACACCGTTTTTTCCCTAGTGGTATGCACATCCACAAAAAAACACGCCCTTGGGTATGTTATCTGACCAAGTACTTATCGGATGGGTGTGCCTCTTTGACAACATTTTAATACCAACTAGGTTGAGGTATAGGAAAAGTATTATGCCCATCGGATATGCTTTGCATGGTCGATCGAGCATTAAATACCATTTTTGCCTTAGTGCCATGCACATCCGTAAAAAAACACGCTGGTCGGTGTGTTATCCGATCAAGCACTTATGCGATGGGAATGCCACTTTTCATGTAAGTTAATTCCACCTAGTTGAAGGTGTGTGCAAAGTATCGTGCCCATCGGATATGCTTTGCATGGTCGATCGAGCATTAAATTCCATTTTTGCCTTAGTGCCATGCACATCCGTAAAAAAACACGCTGCTAGGTGTGTTATCTGATCAAGCACTTATGCGATGGGCGTGCCACTTTGCATGTAAGTCAATTCCACCTAGTTGAAGGTGTGTGCAAAGTATCATGCCCATCGGATATGCTTTGCATTGTCGATCAAGCATAACACACTGTTTTTGCCTTAGTGTCATGCACAACCATATAAAAACACGGCCATAGGTGTGTTATTCAAATAAATATTTATCATATGGGGGCTCCACTTTGCACGCAACTCCTTTTTAACTACGTTGAGGTGCGTGCAAAGTATTGTCACCATCGGATATGATTTGCATGGTCGATCACGCATTATACATCATTTTTTCCCTAATGACATGCACATTCGCAAAAAAACACGCCATTAGGTGTGTTATCTGACCAAGTACTTATCGGATGGGTGTGCCTCATTGAGAACATTTAAATACCACCTAGGTTGAGGCGTACGAAAAGTTTTGTGCCCATCGGATATCCTTTGCATGGTCGATCGAGCATTAAATACTATTTTTACTCTAGTGTCATGCACATCCGTCAAAAAACACGTTGCTAGGTATGTTATAGGATCAAGAACTTATGGGATGGGCATGCCACTTTGCATGTAAGTCGATTCTACCTAGTTGAAGGTGTGTGCAAAGTATTGTGCCCATCCGATATGCTTTGCATTGTCGATCAAGCATAAAACACCATTGTTGCCTTAGTGTCATGCACAATCGTCAAAAAACACGATCGTAGGTGTATTTTTCAAACAAGTACTTATCGGATGGGGATGCCACTTTGCACACAAGTCAATACAGCCTAGGTTGAGGAACGTGTAAAGTCTTGTGTCCATTGGATATGCTTTGCATAGTCTGTCTCACATGATACACCATTTTGTTGCTAGTGTTATGCACAATCGTCATAAAATACATAGGAGGTGTGTTATCCGAACAAGTAATTATGAGATGGGTGCACCACTTTGTATGCAAGTCAATAAGACCTAGGTTGAGGAGTGTACAAAGTTTTGTGCCCATTGGAGAAATGTAGATGCGATAATATTAGAAAATTCTCGGTATATGTATATGTGTGTGTGTGTGGCAAACAATTTTGGCACAAAGTAAACACCTAGTGCACAAATTATGCACTTCATACCTTGAGTAAATAAGCTTGTTGATGAGGATAAATATGCCCTTGAATAAAAGCACAGTTGTTGTATGACCACAATAGGATCGCTTTGACACCTGTGATTTTGCCCATATGTAAGTTTACAAATAGTATAAAAAATCATGTAATAATATATTAATAGTTTGCAAATGTGTATAGCAAGTGAGTAATGGGAAGTGGAAGTGGGAATGAGGAGGGAGGAGTGGAATAGGATAGGAAAGTAATAAGGGTGTATGATAATAAGTATAAAAAATAGTATAATAATATATTAATAGTTTTTAAATGGCAAGTGAGTAATGGGAAGTGGAAGTGAGAGTGGGGAGGGAAGAATGGAATGGGAGAGGGGAAGGTAATAGGGGAGTAGGCTAATAAGGGAGTGAAATGAGTGAGGAAGTTAATAGGGGATGAAAAAGAGGAGGGTGAGATGGGGAAATATGGGATTTTGGGAAATGGGAGGAGTATGGGACGTGGTGGAAATGTGGGATGGGAGTGGTGGCAATGGGGAGGAAGAAGAAATGGATGGATGGGAGGAGGGCTAATGGATGAGGGATGGGGGTTCAATAGGAGAGGGGGAGTAATGGGAGCCAATGGGAGAGGAGATAAATGAAAAGCCAATAGGAGAGAGGGGAGGAATGGAAAGCCAATAGGAGAGGAGGAGGAAAACCTAATTTTTCTTATATATAGTCTTCCTTCTTCATTCATTCTCCCCTCATTTCATTCACTGAAGCAAGAAAGCAAGAAAGCAAGGACGATCAAGAGAGCAAGGAAGGAAGAGCAAGAAAGCAAGAAAAAGCAAACTTACAAACTTTTTCCAGGTACTTGCAAACTTTTTTTTCTAGTTTCTTTTTTAAAATTTGAAGAGAGAGGAACTAGAGAGAGAAAGGTTCACGGGAGGAGAAGAAGAGGAGGGAGGGAAGGGAGGAGGAAGGGAGGGGAGGAAGAGGGTGGGAGGGGAGGGAGGAGGAAGGGAGGGGAGGAAGGGGCGAAGAGGGAGGTGGGTGGGAGGGGAGGCTGGCGCGGCGGGTGGGAGGGAGAGGTGGGAGGGAAGCGGGTGGGAAGGGGGGCTGGCGGCTGAGAGGGGGGGCGGGGGGGGCGGCTGAGAGGGGGGGAAGCGACTGGCGTGGCGGGTGGGAGGGAAGCGGGTGGGAAGGGGGGCTGGCGGCTGAGAGGGGGGGTGGGGAGGGCGGCTGAGAGGGGAGGGGAGCCGCTGAGAGGGGGGGCGGGGAGAGCGGCTCAGAGGGGGGGGGAGCGGCTGAGAGGGGGGGCGGGGAGCGGCTGAGGGGGGGAGGGGGGGGAGGGTGAAGAGGGGGGGGGCTGGCGGCCGCGGCCGCCAGCCCAGGG